>NC_084737.1:26905497-27140497 GCF_033978785.1 Entelurus aequoreus
TGAAAATTGTAGGGCTGTGGTAATAAGCGGCTAATTGTCTACTCAAGGTTCGACTGGGTCAGGCAAGAGGTTAAATGGGACAGCACGGCAGAAGGAGGCTCCTGTGATGGATGCTGATGAGAGAAGCCGGGAGAAAAGGGAGACAGAGGCGAGGAGGAGGGTTTAGAGGGAGGTACCAGGTTCAACAGCAACAGATGGGCCTGACGGAGGGCTCAGGTTGTAAACTTTGCGCCCGTAACATCTGTCCGTTTCTCCATCTGCTACACTCGCTGTTTACGGTTTGCTTAGTTGAAACTGATTCATTAGGAAAAACGACACAGGAGGCCATCGGTGTCAATGCATATCAATTGTACCAGGAAGAACTAAGAGCTAAGCCCATCGTGGGAACAATGAGTAATATTAATCGTATTTATGTTCTAGTGACATGAATTGTGCATATGTATATAGGAACAACCTGGCTCCATTCAGAACGGTGGTGTGTCGAGTTGCATACTAAGAGGAGCACAAAGCAAGTAAACAAACCCTGGATCTAAAAAATACAATAGTGAAGTTAATGCCTGTACTGTACAATCACACTTTTTGGTTTAGTTAACATAACAATTCCCTGATGCTTAGAACAAAATGGAAAGCGACCAGAGAAATGTCTTTCCTTAGACTTAAATCATGGACCAAATGTGCATAATACTCCATCACCCTTAATGTTGTCATTACGATTTAGGTATTGTTCACTGAATAACTAAGGAAAATGTTTTTAAAATGCACTATATCCTATTGATATGTCAGCAGAGTGCCCTGTTTTTTTTTAGTATATTTGGAATATGCATACAGTTACAATATGTTACATCACATATTTACAGTTTCACATTAAAAAAAATTCTAAATACACCTATTCACTTCCTGTCTCATTCTGTAACACAGACAAATGTATAAATAAATAAAGTTAAAAGAAAATTATGATGGGTGGAAGATTAGGTAACATTTGTTAGGATTTGTCTTCCTTGTACTTTGTAAACACTTTGTATTTGACCAGTTTCTTAAACTGGGTCATTTTAGTACGTTCATTGCTTTGCTTAATAGTAACTATTGATAATTAACATTTTAATTCCACATACTTATATGCTAAATGTTTTAGGTGTAGTACATGCATACAAATGTTTAAAGTTCAATGTTTACCTAATGTTATATTATATATCTTTTAGTGAAAATAATAGTTGTACATTCTTGGATAGGAGGTTACAGTTTGTATTGTGCATAATTTTAGCTGTTTGCAAATGCACAGAATCTTTCAATTTCAATACTTAATTTTAAAAAGATGACTATATGTTTATTTTAATAAAGAACCGCTGATCTGTTTAAGATACACATCAACATTGACCTGCATGCTTTAATGTAGTTTATATGAAAGGTATCTATATGCACATTTTCCTACTGAAATGAAATTTTTTTATTCAAACGGGGATAGCAGATCCATTCGATGTGTCATACTTGATCATTTCGCGATATTGCCATATTTTTGCTGAAAGGATTTAGTAGAGAACATAGACGATAAAGTTCGCAACTTTTGGTCGCTGATAAAAAAAGCCTTGCCTGTACCGGACGTAGCGTGACGTCGCAGGTTGAAAGGCTTCTCACATTTCCCTATTGTTTACACCAGCAGCGAGAGCAATTTGGACTGAGAAAGCGACAATTACCCCATTAATTTGAGCGAGGATGAAAGATTTGTGGATGAGGAACGTGAGAGTGAAGGACTAGAGTGCAGTGCAGGACGTATCTTTTTTCGCTCTGACCGTAACTTAGGTACAAGGGCTCATTGGATTCCACACTTTCTCCTTTTTCTATTGTGGATCACAGAGTTGTATTTTAAACCACCTCGGATACTATATCCTCTTGAAAATGAGAGTCGAGAACGCGAAATGGACATTCACAGTGACTTTTATCTCCACAACAATACATCAGCAAATTACTTTAGCTACGGAGCTAACGTGATAGCATCGGGCTTAACTGCAGATAGAAACAAAAGAAATAAACCCCTGACTGGAAGGATAGACGGAAAATCAAGAATACTGTTAAACCATGAACCTGTAACTACACGGTTAATGCTTTCCAGCCTGACGAAGGTTAACAATGCTGTTGCTAATGACGCCATTGAAGCTAACTTAGCTACGGGACCTCACAGAGCTATGTTAAAAACATTAGCTATCCACCTACGCCAGCCAGCCCTCATCTGCTCATCAACACCCGTGCTCACCTGCGTTCCAGCGATCGACGGAGGGACGAAGGACTTCACCCGATCATCGATCCGGTCGGCGGCTAGCGTCGGATAGCGCGTCTGCTGTCCAAGTCAAAGTCTTCCTGGTTGTGTTGCTGCAGCCAGCCGCTAATACTAATAATCCCACCTACAGCTTTCTTCTTTGCAGTCTTCATTGTTCATTAAACAAATTGCAAAAGATTCACCAACACAGATGTCCAGAATACTGTGGAATTTTGCGATGAAAACAGAGCTCTTTGTATTGGATACAATGGTGTCCGAATACTTCCGTTTCAACCATTGACGTCACGCGCATACGTCATCATACATAGACGTTTTCAACCGGAAGTTTCGCGGGAGATTTAAAATTGCACTTTATAAGTTAACCCGGCCGTATTGGCACATGTTGCAATGTTAAGATTTCATCATTAATATATAAACTATCAGACTGCGTGGTCGGTAGTAGTGGGTTTCAGTAGGCCTTTAAATCAGTACATTACAATACATTGTAATAGCATAATGTGAATTAAAATATTGAAAGTTAAAGTTGTTTTCCTAGTTTTAAATGAAATCAATATACTAAGGATTGAAAAACATGTTTTACATTTTTAAATGAAGCATCCACATGCATAAACTACGCTGTATGCACAATATCCAACTGTATCTAACCTTGACCCTCAGTGTAATGCATCATTTGGCTTAATGACTTAGTTTCAATACATTTCAATGGTTCTGCCCGTTGTGGGATGTGCAACCCCCAACCTCAGAGATTATCCAAACAAATTAACTGTTTTGCACCATTCCCATGCATATACATAAGCCTATCACTCAACATCTGTGCTACTCCGGGGGACAGAACTCACGCTATGGGAAACCTTTGTTCATTTTCTGGTGCTTGAATGGATACATGAGCAGCAGTTAAAAAGCCTAATTCATGAGTTACATGGATGATAAAGAGTGTTTGCAGTATGTGAATCCCACAGTTGTGATGTAAGTCTTCAAATTTGTGGTTCTTTTCACTCAACCGAAATTTAGGGCGATGCACAGCAATCGCTTGACTCTGGAATGATCGAACCAAAAAGTAACAGAAGTGCAACTATTTCAAGTAGACCATAACTTCACCCCTGTTACAGTGCATCCGGAAAATATTAACAGCGCTTCCCTTTTTCCACGTTATCTTACAGCCTTATCCTAAAATGGAATAAATACATTTTTGTCCTCAAAATTACCCTATAATGGCAATGTGAAAAGTTTTTTTTTTTTTAAGAAATGTTTGAAAATGTATTTAAAATTAAAAAAAAAAACATGTCACATGTACTTAAGTATTCACAGCCTTTGCTCAATACTTTGATGATGCACCTCTGGCAGCAATCACAACCTCAAGTCTTTTTGAATAGAATGCCACAGGCTTGACACACCTAATTTCGGGGAATTTTGCCTATTCATTTCAGCAGCACCTCTCAAGATCCATCAGATTGGATTGGAAGCGTTGGTTTACATCCAGGATGTCACGGTACATTGCTGCATTCATCTTAGTCTAGTCAAGGAGGCAACCAAGAACCCGATGGTCACTCTCTCAAAGCATTCCTCAGTGGAGAGAGAAGGACCTTCCACCCTCCAGAAGGATGACCACCAGTAATCCACCAATCAGGCTTGTATGGTATACCAGACAGTAGCCATTTCTTAGTAAAACGTTTGCTAAAATGCACCTGAAAGACTCTCAGACCACGAGAAGCCAAATGATCTGGTCTGATGATAAAAGATTGAACTCTTTGACATAAATGCCAGGCATCATGTTTGGAGGAAACTAGGCACCGCCAATACCCGTTTTTGTCAAACCATCTCTTTAATTTATAAATTTATGTTATTTATATTCGCTTCTGTGTGTTCTCACCTGAACAAAACAACCGTGTCGTCAGCAAATAGTACTAACTTTAAGTCCTTTGTAACTTTAAAAATGTTTGTATAGAGATAAAACAATTGTGGTCCCAGGACTGATCCCTTCACACATTGCTTCCTGTTGGTCAGTTCAAGACCAACCTTCAAATGCCATACCATTCTAATTTGTTAATTATGATTGTGTCAAATGCCTTCGTTAGATCCATAAACACTGCAGCTGCGCACGGTTTACCATCTGTTGCATAATATCTTCTATTATTTAGATTAAGGCCATCGATGTAAAAATGTTAGCTAACAGTCTGTATCCATATTGGTACTATGAGTGCTCTATATTTCTTTGTGAATTTGTCAAATGTTAGTTTTTAATGATTTTAAAAAGTTGTGGAAGTAAACTGGTCTGTATTTATAAACTATTTCTTGTCTGCATTTTATAAATTGGTACAACTTTACCTATTTTTAGTTTGGGAATTTGCCTCTTTTAACAATAGGTTACTGATATACATTAATGGTTGTAAACTCTCATTAACATTTATCATCTCCATATAAATTATGTTACAAACAATTGAGGTTTTGGATTCACATTTAACAAATTTAACCATTTTATCTTGAAACAGAGTTGAGATTTCTATCAACGGTGTCCTTCAAGTCCTCAACTGACACTAGTTCTGGAATATTTTCCTCCAGTTTTGGCTCAATATAAACATAGTTATTAAAGCTTTCAACTACAGGGGCAGTATAGCTCGGTTGGTAGAGTGGTCGTGCCAGCAACTTGAGGGTTGCAGGTTCGATCCCCGCTTCCGCCATCCTAGTCACTGCTGTTGTGTCCTTGGGCAAGACACTTTACCCACCTGCTCCCAGTGCCACCCACTCTGGTTTAAATGTAACTTAGATATTGGGTTTCACTATGTAAAGCGCTTTGAGTCACTAGAGAAAAGCGCTATATAAATATAATTCACTTCACTTCACTTCCATCATGTTGCCATTTTTTTATGATTCAGTCTGAGAAGTAATGAGTGTAATCACTCTTAGTACCTGTAATAATTTTTTCTACATGTTAATAGTAATATAGTTATTGTAGCGTGCTTTTATAGGTTTTTTAATTATTTTCTGCTACTGTAGAGGTTTGTGCTATACATTTTTATGTACAATTCTTTTTTCTAGTAAAGTTCTTCAATGTCTCATTTTAGGTCCTCTTTTTCATCACATTGGCTATCCCAGTGTTTTTCAACCTTTTTTGAGCCAAGGCGCATTTTCTTCATTGAAAAAATCCAGAGGCACATCACCAGCAGAAATCATTAAATAATGAAACTCCGCAGACAATAAAAAAGTCGTCACAATTGTTAGATATGAATTCAAACCATAACCAACCATGCATCATTATAGCTCTTGTCTCAAAGTAGTTCTGTCACATCACACCGTGACTTAAGAGTTTTTTGGTGTTGATCCGTGTGTAGTGTTTTAGTTCTTGTCTTGGGCTACTATTTTGGTGGCTTTTCCTAATTTGTTGGGATTTTCCTGTTGCAGTTTCATGTCTTCCTTTGAGCGCTATTCCCTGCACCTGCTGTTTTAGCAATCAAGAATATTTAAGTTGTTGCTATCTCTTTTTGTGTGGACATTGTCATGTACGGATATACTTTGGACGCCGTCTCTACTCCACACGCTGTAAGTCTTTGCTGTTGTCCAGCATTCGGTTTACTTTGTAGCCAGTTCAGTTTTAGTTCCGTTCTGCATAGCCATCTGCATAGCTTCAATGCCTTTTCTTAGGGGCACTCACCTTTTGTTTATTTTTGGTTTAAGCATTAGATAACCTTTTTACCTTCACACTGCCTCCTGCATATTGTGATCGCGACAAACAATCGTCGTCTCACACGACGTGTACCAGACATCTACAAAGCAATTAGCTACCGGCTTCCACCTACTGGTATGGTAGAACATTGTTAATCTGCAGAGCTCTCGACAGCACCGACACAATGGCACACTATTTGAAGATTAGAATTACTGGTTTGCAAAAAATATTTTTAACCCAAATAAGTGAAACTGCATAATCTCACACTAGTTGAAAAATACTGGGCTATTCAACTGGTAGGCCACAAAAAAACTTTTTTGAAAGGTTTTTCCAAACAGCAGAGCATTGGTGACTGTCAAAATAGACCAAATTCAAATGTCTACTGTAGATGACACTGGTTATCTGGAATATACAAAAGCCCCTCTAGTCTTTAGCTTTCTGAAAATATAGCTCCCAAAACTACTTAGTTGAATAGCCCTGCATTAGACAATCGAGAAGAGCGGAAGGACGAGAGATGGCATAACTTTAATCCCAGTCTCCATCTCTCATGGCAAGTTTCATGCAGCAAAATTATTTCCCCATGACTTTATTAGAAGAGAACATTAACACGATTACAGACAGTTGTAAACAAGAGCACACTGCCCCGCATTTTCAGTCTTTGGCTGCCGGTTCCTCAGTGCTCCAAATGGTTGGGAGTGTTGTGACGGACCCTCTCAGTCCACACTGTCCCTCTATTTGTAACAGATGTTACTGAGGCAACAGTTGGTACTGGAGGGGAGGGACTTGACGCCATCTGTCCAGGGTCAAGTTTTGAAAAGGGATGCAAGAGATGGCTGCAAGTTGAGGAATAGGGTAAGTATGGCTTTGAGACGGGGGAATATAGACCGCATTGTAATCCAGCTCAATGTGAGCTTTCATCCAAGATTGCTTTTGTAGCACTAGAGAGCCTCAAGAGTTTGTGCCCTGCCACACTTTAAAAAAAAACAGTACAAAAGCACCATCCTGTGGTAAGCATTACAACTGCAACAAGGCATATGTAAAATGTATACAAAACTTTATTTATATTGTGCACATTAATCAAATGCAAGTTTAGGGTAACAATTTAATGACCTCAAGGACCTTCTCGGTCTCATCCCGAAGACATGCCATCCTCTTATGACAAACTTTTTTCTAAAAACAAAAAGAGACAGATTAAAAAGTGCAAATGTAATCTAGCATAGTTTCAATCAATGCAATACCACTCACAACAAAAACCTTTAATCGCTCCTTCTCAACATGATAAAATTCAGGCACAGTCAGGTGGATAAAGTCTTTCTTCATGGTGAGGAATCCACAAGTAGGTGAGCGTTTTAGGTGTTCATTCCTGGAGAGTCAAAATGCCATGAAAGTATTTACAAGTGGCCCACAAGTAAGGTAGCTATTAACAGAACATAACCGATGTCCTTTTAACTTTTTCACCGTGAGGGGTTGCAATAGTAAGTAAGTAAATATTTATAAAGCGCTGTACAAAACATAGGTGAAGTAAAACAATTCAACTAAAACAGGAGCAAAAACATCATAAAAAGGATACCAAGTGGATTAAAAATGATAGTTAACAGGTGCTTTAACTAAAAGCTTTACCAAAAAGAGAAGTTTTCAAATTTTTCTTAAAAGTATCAACACAGTCAAGATCACAGAGGGACTGGTGCAAGTTGTTCCAGAGTCTGGGAGCTACAGCCTGGAATGCCAGGTCTCTACGGGTTTTAAAATTAGTTTTTGGGATCTTTAGAAGACCGGGACAATAGCATCATTTCCCCTGAAAAGTATTGTACTGATCATAACTTATGCAGATTTCTTATTTTATGTATATTCATTAAATATGATCAATAAGCTTCACAACTTAATTCCTGCAAATCGATTTTTTACGCAAAGTTTACCCAGCTGTACAGTAGCACTGAACCTTAAGAGTGCCCCAACTTAAGTGTTTTAATATAAGAGCTGTCTGTTGGCTAATTTTTATGCTTTAAAAATGTGTGTTACGGGCATCCCCGCCATTAGTTGGTGTAGCAACTGTATAAGACCCTGTATATTTTTAATAACTACCGACCTGTATCCAACTTACAGTTCTTAAGTAAAATTTTAGAAAAGCTGTTTAACCAAATCAATGACTTTTTAAATGGAAATATTTGAGAAATACATCAGTCTGGCTTTAGGATGAACCACAGTGCCGAGACAGCACTTTAAGATATTAAATTACATCAGGTGGAATATTGATAAAAAAAAAGGTCAGTGTTGGTTCTGCTGGATTTGAAGTGCCGCTTTTGATACAGTGGACTATCACATTTTATTAAGCATACTTAGGCCCGCTCTGGTAATGTTTTAACTGGTTCAGCTCTTCTCAGATGTTATGCAAGTATGGATGCATGTTCCTCGGGAACCTATGAGATAAGATGTGGGGTTCTTCAAGGCCTAATTTTTAGGTTGCATTCTTTTTAATCTTTATATGCTGCCTCTTGGGGACGTCATTAGGAGACACGGGATCAGTTTCCAGTTAGGCTGATGATACACAGTTGTACATTGCCGTGTCACCTGATGACGCAGGACCAATAGATACACCTTAAACTGCATTTCAGACAGCAAGACATGGATGGCAGTGACTTTCCTACAGTTCAACCAGGACAAACATATGTTTTAGTTATAGTTCCTAAAGACTAGGTTTTAGTTATTGTTCCTGAAGACTAGAGGGAGAAACTCTAACCAAAATTACAACACTTTAAACCAGGGGTGTCAAACTCATTTTAGATCGGGGGCCACATGGAGAAAAATCTACTCCCAAGTGGGCCGGACTGGTAAAATCACGGCATGATAACTTAAAAATAAAGACAACTTCACATTGGTTTTTTTGGTTTAAAAATAGAACAAGCACATTCTGAAATTGTAGAAATCATGTTGTTTTTTTACACTTACATGTTGCGGTTAATAGTATTCTATCTTCATTTGTTGTTACTTATACTTTCTGAATAAATGATGTGATAATGTTCATCAGTCAACTCATTGGTGTTAAGTTTCAATCTATCAAGATAAAAAAATTATATCAAAATCAAATTACAGGATGTTATTTATGTAGTTTGCTCATTTTCCTCGACTGATGTGGTTTATTTTGTACATATGTAGCATCATCTACAAAGATAAAAATAATTGCTATTGTGACATCTAGTGGACACATTTAGAACAGCAGTTTCTTTCATTAAAAAATTTCAGCTCATTTTTATACTTAGCAAACTCATCCCGCGGGCCGGATCAAAACTGTTCGCGGGCCTGATCCGGCCCGCGGGCCGTAAGTTTGACACCCCTGCTTTAAACCAACAGTCTATACAAAATTATCTGGGTGTTTTTTGATTCCGAGCCGACTATCATCCCACGTATTGCAAATATTACAAAAAAAGGTTTTTATCTTAAGAACATAGCCACAGTCCGCTCGTTTCTCTCAGGCCAACACTGAGGTGTTAATGATGCATGCTTTTATTTCCTGTCGTTTAGACTATTGTAATGCCTTGCTCTCTGGCTTTCCCAAAATAATATCAGAAGTCTACGATTACAAAACTCAGCTGCACGCGTGCTGACGCGGACCAGAGGGCGGGAGCACATTACACAAGTTTTAAAGGTCACTGCATTGGCTCCCTGTCCGCTTCAGGGTAAATTTGAAAAGTTTAGTTTTTAAATGTCCTAATGCTTTTATCGTATGCTTTTATCGTATCAACCCTTGTGTATCCTGAGGGCCTCTGGAACTGGCCTTTTCTCTTTACCAAATACCATAACTAAGACCCACAGTGAGGCATCATTATGCCACTATGCCCCCCCCCCCCCCCCCTCCAGTGTTGACTTTTTTTTTTTTTTTTTTTTTTTTTAAGTCTAAAGACACCTTTTTACTGATCTTAAGCTGTGTTGATTATTTTGTTGTGTTCTCTTGATTATTAATATTACTACCATTATTCTCTCGTTATGTTTTTATTAACTTGTTAATCTAATATTTGTATCATTTATTTCATACTATTTTTTTGATTGCATTAATTTGTTATTCTCCTGTGTGGATGCCTGAAAGGTTGCGTTTTTCCCCAAATCCTTAGTTCCATGCCATGTTGTTTTTGCTTGTTATTGTCAATAGTGCTGCATGTATGTTTTCTTTGCTTCTCTTTTTGTACAGCACTTTGTTTGCCACTTGCCTGTGTACGAAAAGTGCTAAACATTTTGATTTGAACAGCATGATCTGAGTAGTGTGGTCTCTATTAGCCAATACTATTGTATTGATATTTTTAACTTATGCAGTAATTTTTATGCTTGAAAATGGTTAATGTAGGACAAAAAGTACTTTGGAAAAAAAAATGAAACTACACAAACAATATGCAATGTGGTGAAGCCACAATATTTCAAACTTGATGGAATGAGGAATGACTGTATAATAAAACAAAACGTTTCACTTGTTTATTTAATAAAAACGAATTACAAAAAATGCTGGTTATCCATTTTGTTTTGGTTTCAAATTAAAAAACTGGTAATACGTTTGCCCTACATCAGGGGTGTCAAACTTGTTTTCATTGAGGGCCACATCGCAGTTATGGTTGCCCTCAGAGGGCCGTTTTTAACAATGAGTAATATATGAACACAGTACATATACACATATTTTTCACATAAGATATAAAAAAAATAACTAATATTCTACTTTAAAAACTGGCAGCTCAGTCACCAGAATTTTACAGTAAAAGCAGAGCGTTTTTTACAGCATACAAAAAAATTGAATAAATGGAATGGAAAAACAATACTGTTTTTAGCAGTAAAATTCAAGGCTGCCAGGTTTTTTTTTCACCTTAAAATCTTGTTTTATGTCTTGTATATGGAAAAAAAAAAAACAGAACCTAAGTGGATTTTACGGTAAAAAAACAACTCAGTCGGCGGAATTTAACCGTAAAATCCATTGTCATTTTTACAGTCTACAATTTGATTGATAATTTGATTTGAAATCATAAGTCAAGCAGATATTTAAGTACAGTTTTTCTGGATTTTAACAATAAATATTTTTGGAACATTTTGATAATATTTAATGTTCAAAGATATGCAATTGCATGCAGTACATGATTTTTCATGTCAAAAAGGGAAATAATATTTAGTAAGAAAAGATTAAGCATTTTATCAACGCATATTATTTCCAGGCTGTCGCGGGCCACATAAAATGTGGCGGGCCAGATTTGGCCCCCAGGCCTTGAGTCTGACACACGTGCCCTACATAAAGCCATTTCTTCCGTTGACGTTTTACAAACTATTAGATTTTCACCGTAGTACGTTAAAGGAATTATACTTTTATTTCTAAATTTGTCTCAATTCCGTTTTTCAGGGCACGGCTGGCAGCCCATTGAACATATTTGGTTAATTCTCCTACGACTATTATTTCAAATTAAATGTAGGTTTTACACACCAGGGTTCGTCATCGGGCTCCCATCCTTCCAGTTCGATCAGACAGAAGAAACAGCAGACAACATCAGGCTCATTCTCACTGGGACAGTACACAAAGCCAGCCTTGGCCATCTGTAAACACCAAACCGCTTCAGCAGTTACTTGAAACATACAAAGTGTACACACTGGACATAGCAACTTTATCAAAGTGGGTGAGATGTGATAAATGTCCACTAGATGCCACTGTTTATCAAGTTTGTGTCCTTCCAAAATTATTTCAGCTTCCACTGAATAGCCATTTTCCCCACTGAAAACACAGCCAAGTTTTATTTTGCTGGTTGTACATCCAAATGTGTACAAAAACTGACTGTATTCGGGGTGTGCCGATACGGTTTCACTTCCGAATTGATACTGAAGGATATGATAATACGATATCAGCACAAGTCATGATACATACTTTTATTTTGTATTGTGGAAAATGTTTAATCAAGTGAAATTAGTCAAACAGAACACTTTTAGGTATGAAAAACCTTGGTGTAACTGTTCAAGTTTAAGTTGTCCCTACACTCAGGGGCGCCGAAAAGGGGGGAGGGGGGGTAAAGGAGACGGATTCTAGGGGCCCATGATGGAGGGGTCCCTGTAAAGATTCTTTTCATGGAGCCCAAAATCCCTAGCGGCGCCCCTACCTACACTAGACATTTGATTTTAGGCTATTTGGTCAGAGTCACAGGAGCGCAGTGCTGGTTTTAAGTACCTTTTGCAAAAATGTAAGTCTCTGAAGCTTTTTTTTTATAGCCCTTAATCACAGATGCCTCAAAGGTCTGCACAAGTCACAACAGTATCCTCTGCTCAGATCCATATTAGGGCAAGAAAAAAAACTAAACCCAGTGGGGACAACAAGAAACTTTGGAAGGCATTGCAGATGTGGGGATTCCCCTGGGTGATTGGTGCAATGGATGCTGAGTGGATACAGTTAATAATGTGAGATTTATTAACTGTATTGCATCTGTTACGTTATGAGAAAAAAGGGGACCTAAAATAGAACCTTGAGGCACACCACTTGTATAAACTAAAGTTGAACAAATGACAACATAAAGTAAACATGCTATTGCAAGACCTTAGTTACATAAATCACATTACCAAAAAAAAAGTGTAACTGCCAAAAAGGAGAGGACTTAAAGGGGTGCCCTGAGGAACAACTTAGTTATGTACATCACCCCGGTGTTCCAAGTTTGGTCAAATGCCAATGCAAAGATCTGCCAATGTCTTTACAGTGGTCCAAGTTCCTCTATACAACAGGAAATTGTACCATTTTCAGGACTTTGCTGAAATTTTTTTTTGGACTGAACCTGGGGGCCAGTATGGTGTCATTCTCAGGCCGGATTTGGCCCCAAGGAGGCTAGTTGAATAACTCTGCTCTAGAATGTACATTTCAGCCACATGACAGATTTTGAAGAGACACACTGTGACTGATATATGAAAACACGCCAATAAAGCAGACTACTTTTAAAACATGTTTTAAAGACTATGTAAGAAAACTGTCAACACCCATCCATCCATTTTATACCGCTTGCCTTTTTTGGGTCGTGGGGGGTGCTGGAGTCTCAGCTGCATTCGGGCAGAAGGCGGGGTACACCCTGGACAAGTCGCCACCTCATCGCAGGGCCAACACAGATAGACAGACCACATTCACACACTAGGGTCAATTTAGTGTTGCCAATCAACCTTAGACTTAGACTTCCTTATATTGTCATTCAAATTTGAACTTTACAGTACAGATAACACGTTGCATTAGCTCGTAGTGCAGGATAAAAGCAATAAGGTGCAGATATAACTAGATTACTGTACAGATAAATATATTGCACTTTTGCATATGCATCCACGTTTATGGATGTATGTTATATTGTCTTTATATTCCAGGGAGTTATTCCGTTTTTGGGGGGAATTGAGGGGATTATTATGATGTAGGACATGCATCCCCAGGTGCATGTCTTTGGAGGAAGCCGGAGTCGCCGCAGGGAACCCACGCAGGCACAGGGAGAACATGCAAACTCTACACAAAGACCCAGAGCCGGGGCTCAAACCCAGGACCTTCGAATTGTGAGGCTAATGCAATAACCCCCGTTTCTCCGTGCTAACAGTCAACATTCAGCCATTAAATAAGATGAAACATTTGTGCAACAGAGGCTGGCTGTGCAAGTATACGTTGGACACATCACTCCCTGACACCTTAAGAGTTAGCGCATTGGTGTTGACGGCTAAAGTTCTTAGCTCAATGCCTGGTGCTCCAACACCCAGTTTTGAGACCAGGGCAGCAGGGGCTGGACCAGGTTGCATAAAATAATATGCGTGACAATTGCAAGTGGTCCATATAAACAGGATTAGCATTAGGGAGAATCATTGTCTCTTGGGGGCTTTTGGGCTCTCTGGGGTTAACAGTAACATGGCCTATAATGTTGCACATGCAGGATGTGTCATCAGCACATCAATCAAAAGAAAAGAGGGAAGGCAGATTGTCTCTACTCTAAACTCCTTTACAGTGAAACTGAATCCGGCACCTGCTGGATGGTAATTTACATGCTGTCCCAGAAGAGTAGAGGGCAAAAGTATAAAATGGTAAACAAAAGCCAATCAGAGCGATATTCTCACCTTTTCAGGCGTGCAGTTACAATCCTCTCGAAAGGGCCAGTCTGCAAAGGTTTTCTCACGTAAATCTTGACTGTACATCATTCCATGTGTCTGAAACCTTTTTGTTAAGACGTCTATACTGGCCATGACTACACCGAGATGGATCCAGCCCAGCATTTGGAGCTTATGTAGACACTTAACACTAATGAACCCACAGGTGACGTTACGAGCTTACACAGGAGATTTCACTTCAAACTGATTTGACTCAGGTTGAAAGTGTTTTTTGTTTTTTTATTGAGAAGTTTATTGACATTCTAAAGTAATTGAACCCATGTAAGGCTTTAAAAAGGCAAATGGATGGCACAAAAAGCCAAAAGGCTTGTTTCCATTGTGGTCCATTAAACATTCATCACATTTGATACATTCAATAATAAAAGATATATAACCTGTAACTTTACGGGGTGTGGGCATGAAACGATGCATGGAAGTCACATATTCACTTTTTCACTTATATAAAGTATTTATATATAGACTACAAACATATAAGCTGCAGGACCTTAGTTTTAATTAAAAAAAAAAAAGGGGGGGGGGGGGAGTAAACTCAACCATAATCAAATTATCTAGTTAAATAACATACAACAAAAATAAACAAAAATAAAATAACATGATTAAAAAATAAAGTATATATATGTAACAGGTATAAGAAATACTTTGATTATTTGAGTGAAATTCCTGCTAAAGTATGCATATTGTTTTGTCATGCAATGAGAGGTCCAATTGCGCCATCTGCTGGTACCTAAAAGTCTATAAATATGACCACAAACCGGAAGCTGTTAGCCGACTTCCCGCACTCTGCTAACGGTAAGCCACGGTCTGATATTGCTCTGCAAAGTATTATAAATGGCACTAAAGTTAACGTGAGATGTATTGTAAGATGCACAGTTATTTGACAGCAGTTGAAATGCTATATTGGGGAATTTTCGTTTTGAATTGGTTGTTGCTAACGTCAGCTGTACTACTATTTTGCACTGAAGTCGATATTATTCTCCCCCTGTAGACATCGAAAACAGTGGAGGTGCTAACCACATATTGTGTGTATGTGCGTTCTGATCACTCATTGCAGGTAATAATTGTTGCACTATGTGCGTTTTATGTGTCAAGACGTTCATATTTAAGTTTGTATTGTCCGCCATTTTAACATGGGAACAACGTGGCCTGTTATATTCGCTGGTCACCACTAGAGGGTGCTAAAGGTCAATTTATTTATTTGTGTCACGTCTTGTATTGTATTTTGTATTTTCCTATTTTCTATTTCATAAATATATAAATAAGGATGATGTTGGTTAAAAACCAAGTAAAAAATTATGTTGTATTGAGTTAATTTGTAATACCAGTAAAGCTAAAAGCAAGTTTAAACCAATATACAATCACACGTTAAAAACAACAAAAGAAACAATTACATTCTTGAATAAAATGGCACCACATACTTCAATTCTGGGATGTCTGCATCAACTTAGTACCTTGTCATCAAAGCATAAACATGCATTTTTGTCAACATGCATCACAACTAAACCAATACTAGTGAATGAAAAAATGGATAGATGCTGGCAGTCCCAACTTATTTCGGGGCAGCGTGGCTCAGGGATCAGAGCGGCTTGTCTAGTAAAGATAAAGTTCCCATTTAAAATCCCACTTCCTGTAGGGCAGGACATATTGCCTACAGTGCCCGCTAGGTTACCACAAAGGGAAGCTTCACCGACCATGAAGCTGAACCATGATGAGCCATATAGGATCTGTACATGCATGTGACAATAAAGAAAAAAATACTGACTGGTATTCACTGGCTATAGAGATGATATCAGTAGAAAAAAAACTGCATTTAGATTAAATAATTAGTCTTATCTTGAAGTATGAGACCCATTATATTAATTTGTTTTAACTATTAAATGAACTAAACATTTGACTATTACTTTTGGTAATCAATGGTTACAGTGTGGTTGTCAAGCTTATGAGATGCAATGCAAGTGTAAGCAACTGGGACTGTTATTTGGCTGTGATGTAATGTGAATGATAAGTGATAATAATAATAATGATACATATTGTTACTCTTATTATAATTCAATGTGTTTTAATCACTGGTATGGATATTATGATCATGATGACTATTTTTATTACTTTTATTATTCTTAATGTTGACATAGTTGCTATTATTCAATTTTGGTTTTCCGTTTTTAAAAAAAAAAGTATTTTATTTAATACTTGGGTCTCCGACTACCACCATACCATCCATCCATTTTCTACCGCTTGTCCCTTTTGGGGTAGCGGGGGGTGCTGGAGCCTATCTCAGCTGCATTCGGGCGGAAGGCGGGGTACACCCTGGACAAGTCGCCACCTCATCGCAGGGCCAACACAGATAGACAGACAACATTCACACTCACGTTCACACACTAGGGACAATTTTAGTGTTGCCAATCAACCTATCCCCAGGTGCATGTCTTTGGAGGTGGGAGGAAGCCGGAGTACCCGGAGGGAACCCACGCAGTCACGGGGAGAACATGCAAACTCCTCACAGAAAGATCCCGAGCCCGGGATTGAACCCAGGACTACTCAGGACCTTCGTATTGTGAGGCACATGCACTAACCCCTGTTCCACCGTGCTGCCCACCACCATACCAACCAACATTTAAATACAGTAGCGTATTAGACCTAAATGTTCATTAAAAACAAGGCAGAGGTTTTATTTAACACGTATATTTGATATTTTTGGCCACCGTAACATTACAAGAGTAACACTGTTTGAATATAGGAACATGTTAAAAAAAAGTACATTCATATTTTGAGTAATTTTTGTAAATAAAACAAACGGGGGGGGCACTACAATTGTCATATTTACTGTAATTAAAACAACTTGCAAAGTAGTAAGTGGTAACTCTGTAAAGAAATTACCAGGATTTCACAACATTTAACAGTATTTCTTCACAGTAAAATACTATGATCAGAATTTACTGTAACATTACAACAAATCAATGTAAAAAATATGTTTCATATTATATTTCACAGCATTAAACTTTTTTTTCCCAACAGTAAAATACTGTAATCATAGTCCTCTCTAATATTACAACAAATCACTGCACTTTTGGAGTTTATTTTGCCTATCGTTCAAAATCATAATAAAAGACATGACAAAGGATATATATATACAGTGTATATATATATATATATATATATATATATATATATATATATATATATATATATATATATATATATATATATATATATATATATAAATGCATTCTAACTCATAAATAAACGTAAATAAAAGTCCGCTTACAATGGAGCCAGTGGGAGGTCCTCTATTCCGCCCATAAAACCCCAGTAAAAAAACATCCAAAAAGTGCAAACAGAACTCCATTTACATTTCGTGATTGGAATATTAACCAAGTATTATTGATATTGTTATTTACGCGCTATCGCAGACAAACTATTTATAGCGGTGCCGTAAGCACGAGCTTGTGTGCCAATATTGACACCATCGACTGATCAGCTACTTCCTCGTCAAACTTTATTGTACATCATAAATCATGCCTCTCTCCTGGACAGTAGAAGGACGAGGACGTATTCCGACTTTGACAACCAATTTAGACCCGTTTAAGGCCTACTGAAAGCCACTACTACCGACCACGCAGTCTGATAGTTTATATATCAATGATGAAATCTTAACATTGAAACACATGCCAATACGGCCGGGTTAACTTATAAAGTGCAATTTTAAAATTCCCGCCACACTTCCGGTTGAAAAACTCCTTTGGATATGATTTATGCGCGTGACGTCACAAAATCCACGGAAGTGGTTGGACCCCATCGAACCCAATACAGAAACCTCTTGTTTTCTTCGACAAAATTCCACAGTATTCTGGACATCTGTGTTGGTGAATCTTTTGCAATTTGTTTAATGAACAATGGAGGCTGCAAAGAAGAACGTTGTAGGTGGGATCGATCGGTGTATTAGCGGCTAAGTACAATACTTACAGCAACACAACAAGGACTGCTTACTACGCCTAGCCGATGCTTGCCGCCAAACCCACGGATGAAGTCCTTCGTCGCGCCGTCGATCGCTGGAACGCAGGTGAGCACGGCTGTTGATGGGAAGATGAGGGCTGGCTGGCGTAGGTGGAGCGCTAATGTTTTTATCATAGTTCTGTGAGGTCCGGTTGCTAAGTTGCTAAATTAGCCTTAGCGTCATTAGCAACAGCATTGTTAAGCCTTACCAGGCTGAGAATTTTTAACCGTGTAGTTACATGTACATGGTTTAATAGTATTGTTGGTCTTCTGTCTATCCTTCCAGTCAGGGGTTTATTTATTTTGTTTCTATCTGCATTAAAGCACGATGCTATCACTTTAGCTCAGTAGCTAAGTGTGTCACCGATGTATTGTCGTGGAGATAAAAGTCACTTTAAATGTCCATTTCGCGTGCTCGACTGTCATTTTCAAGAGGATATAGTATCCGAGGTGGTTTAAAATACAAATCCGTGATCCACAATAGAAAAAGGAGAGAGTGTGGAATCCAATGAGCCAGCTTGTACCTAAGTTACGGTCAGAGCGAAAAAAGATACGTCCATCACTGCCTCTCCAGTCCTTCACTGTAACGTTCCTCATCTACGAATCTTTCATCCTCGCTCAAATTAATGGGGTAATCGTCGCTTTGTCGCTCCGAATCTCTCGCTCCATTGTAAACAACGGGGAATTGTGAGGAATACTAGCTCCTGTGACGTCACGCTACTTCCGGTACAGGCAAGGCTTTTTTTATCAGCGAGCAAAAGTTGCGAACTTTATCGTCGATTTTCTCTACTAAATCCTTTCAGCAAAAATATGGCAATATCGCGAAATGATCAAGTATGACACATAGAATGGATCTGCTATTCCCGTTTAAATGAAAAAAAATCATTTCAGTAGGCCTTTAATGGCGAGAACGACACGAAAAGACGCTTGGTTGCACCCCCCTTTTCTTTGTGAAGATTATGAGTCATTCTTCATCTCAATGCGAACATATGCACATCCTAGCAGTCGGCGTCCTAATGACAGCAGACATTGTACAGTAAGGGATGTTTTATCATGTTTGTTGGCTCTCATGAATAATAATAATGGATTAGATTTATATAGCACTTTTCTAGACACTCAAAGCGCTTCAAAGAGAAGCGAGAACCCATCATTAATTTTTACAACTCATTCATTCATTCATTCTCCGGTGTGAGCAGCACCGGGGGCAAGGGTGAAGTGTCCTGCCCAAGGACACAAGGGCAGCGATTTTTTTGGATGTTAAGAGGCGGGGAGCGAACCTGCAACCCTCAGGTTTCTGGCACGGCCGCTCTACCCACTACGCCATTCCCCCCAGAATTATTATGATTATTATTATTATTACTTGCTTCATGTATATAAAACCTTAATGTTTGGATGTTTTTAAGGGATTTATAGGCAATTTAGAGCGGCTCCATTGTAAGCCAACTTTTGATCGCATTTATTTAATATTTAGATGCATTAAAGGCCTACTGAAACCCACTACTACCGACCACGCAGTCTGATAGTTTATATATCAATGATGAAATCTTAACATATATATATAGTTACATGTCCATGGTTTAATAGTATTGTTGATCTTCTGTCTATCCTTCCAGTCAGGGATTTATTTATTTTGTTTCTATATGCATTTGAGCCCCATGCTATCACATTAGCTCAGTAGCTAAAGAGCTTCGCCGATGTATTGTCGTGGAGATAAAAGTCACTGTGAATGTCCATTTCGCGTTCTCGACTCTCATTTTCAAGAGAATATAGTATCCGAGGTGGTTTAAAATACAAATCTGTGATCCACAATAGAAAAAGGAGAAAGTGTGGAATCCAATGAACCCTTGTACCTAAGTTACGGTCAGAGCGAAAAAAGATACGTCCTGCACTGCACTGTAGTCCTTCACTCTCACTTTCCTCATCCACAAATCTTTCATCCTCGCTCAAATTAATGGGGTAATCGTCGCTTTCTCGGTCCGAATCTCTCTCGCTGCATTGTAAACAATAGGGAAATGTGAGCAGCCCTATCCCCTGTGACGTCACGCTACTTCCGGTATAGGCAAGGCTTTTTTTAATCAGCGACCAAAAGTTGCGAACTTTATCGTCGATGTTCTCTACTAAATCCTTTCAGCAAAAAAATGGCAAATCGCAAAATGATCAAGTATGACACATAGAATGGATCTGCTATCCCCGTTTAAATAAAAAAAAATCATTTCAGTAGGCCTTTAAAACAAACAAAAAAATCCATCGTCATGTCTTTCATAATGATTGTGAACGGTAGGCAAAATTTGGGAAATTTGGTAAAAAATGTGCAGTTCCCCTTTAAGGGATGTAGCAGACTATGCTTCTCCCTGTTGGCAATTGACAATTTTTTTCCACTGTCAAGGCTTCCTTCTTGCGGTATAGTCAAAATGTCAACCAAGCCCATCTTTGTGGATAAGGACACATTTAAATCAAATTTATTAGTTCAAATAAATTGAAAATAATCATACACATCTACATTTCATTGGAATAAAATACCTATGGGTATCTAATTACTAACTTCAGCAAAGTCATGTATATTAATTTGTTCCAACCCATAATAATTTAGTTATTTGAAAACATGGATCTTGTAAAAAAAATATAAAAATATGTTTGATATATCTTTTTTGTTGGGGTAGAGGATTTTTATATTTTGGATGGAAATCCTGCCCACAGTTAAATTGAGCTAACCAAATTGTCATAGAAAATGAATGAATGGACGGATGGACTTCCTACTTGGATTAATGACAATTAATGTTGCGGCGTGCATCTAATAACACCCACATCATTTTTTTCCTTTCTATGGCTCTGAGCTAACATGGAGAACTATTGAAAAATAGATAGTATACTTCACAGCTTGTGGTGTAAACTTTACTAGCCTGGTTGTTGCAGTCAGGTACAAGGACCATGCACGGTTTAAAGTGTGTTACTGTAGCCCACAGGCCTCCGTCGATGTAATGTGCTTACAACAACTTGTGAACATTTGGGGATTCGTTGCACTATCAAGACATTGCATTCTCTGCCCTGCATCGCCCAATCACATGTTTGAGATTAACGGCTTTTCTTTTTAGGCAAATAGTTTAATTTAAACACACCATTTTATTGGTTACCAGCTGACAGGGTAGTTTGGGAGTGCTTGTGTGCCCGCATGGCTGTGCTCAGTGCACAACTGCATCTTTGTGATAAACTAGAGATACAGTCGTGGTCAAAAGCTTACATACACTTTTAAAGAACATAATGTCATGGCTGTCTTGAGTTTCTAATCATTTCTACAACTCTTATTTTTTTTGTGATAGAGTGATGAGAGCACATACTTGTTGGTCACAAAAAACATTCATGAAGTTTGGTTATTTTATGAATTTATTATGGGTCTACTGAAAATGTGACAACATCTGCTGGGTCAAAAGTATACATACAGCAATGTTAATATTTGGTTACATGTCCCTTGGCAAGTTTCACTGCAATAAGGCACTTTTGGTAGCCATCCACAAGCTTCTGGTTGAATTTTTGACCACTCCTCTTGACAAAATTGGTACAGTTCAGCTAAATGTGTTGGTTTTCTGACATGGACTTGTTTCTTCAGCATTGTCCACACGTTTAAGTCAGGACTTAGGGAAGGCCATTCTAAAACCTTAATTCTAGCCTGATTTAGCAATTCCTTCACCACATTTGGGGTCATTGTCCTGTTGGAACACCCAACTGCGCTCAAGACCCAACCTCCGGGCTGATGATTTTAGGTTGTCCTGAAGAATTTGGAGGTAATCTTCCTTTTTCATTGTCACCTTTAAAGCACCAGTTCCATCGGCAGCAAAACAGGCCCAGAGCATAATACTACCAGCACCATGCTTGACGGTGGGAATGGTGTTCCTGGAATTAAAGGCCTCAACTTTTCTCCTCCAAACATATTGCTGGTTAATGTGTCCAAACAGCTAAATTTTTGTTTTATCTGACATCACATGGACAAAGATAAGACCTTCTGGAGGAAAGTTCTGTGGTAAATAAATACATTCATAATGTTTTTTGTGACCAACAAGTATGTGCTCCAATCACTTTATCACAAAAAAATAAGAGTTGTAGAAAGTATTGGAAACTCAAGACAGCCATGACATTATGTTCTTTACAAGTGTATGTAAACTTTTGATCGTGACTGTAGGTAACTAGAAGATGATAAGCCAGCAGGTCAGACATGACATAATTGTGTAAGTTCTTGTTGGTTAAGTGGCAATATTTTGTTCATAAAATTAATTTTTTGCATTTCAACTCCTTATCCCTTTTATCTTAACTGCTTTGACCCAATAGTATTTTCAGGAATTCATGCAGATTGCAGAACCTCACCTCTTCTCCTCATGACTTCATCAGCATCGGACACAATTTTTTTTCTGCAGCCTTACTCTGCTCCTTTCTTCTTTTTGTAACGCTCACTCAACGGTCCTCTCCAGATCTTTTCACGTAGAGCTGCAAAAAAAACCCCCAAAAAACAGTGCGCAAGCAAGTGAGGGAATGAGATGCAGTGGACTTTTGAAGGGAGGTGATAGAAGCAACGTGTTTGTCCCCCCTTTAATAATGTACTAATCTTAGTAATGTCCTTTACATTACCATAGGTGTCAGGATTTATTCTTTTTGTGCTGACTTTGAAATATTTTCAAATTAATGAGAACATTAATTAACCTCTGGTGCCTACTTCATTTACCTGGAACGCCTTGACTATATGGAAGAATCTGACAGTGGATATTGGAGATTTGAGTCAGGAAGGTCAGCGGAGGGCTAATCAATGTGGCGCGCAGGTAAGAAAATATGTTTTTTTCCGCACTTTTAAGATTGTAAATGATACAGCATGAAGAGTTTGTTTTAATAATTTTTGTTCACTCTACGCTCCCACTGCACACCAAACTTCTAAATGCAAAAACCCCACCGATTGTATTATACTGACTTGTGTGACATTAATTGTGTGGTATTGTTGCGATTAACCCATAAGCACCTACAGACCCATTTCTGCTGTCACATTTCTGATGTTTTCCTAAAATACGAATTCACGCCAAAAGTCTTTAATGTTACATTTCATGGGCGATGAAACATGTATTCTGCTTTGAAAGTAACTCGATTGTTTGTGCAAAGTACCACAAATATATTTTGAATTAAATTTAGAGGGGAACTGCACTTTTTTGGGGGAATTTTTGACTATAGTTCACAATCGTTATGAGAGACATGAACACTTATGTTTAAAAAAAAAAAAAAAAAAAAATTACATTTATGTTATAAAAATTGTGAAATGTATTGATCGGCATATTACCATTTTTCACTTTAGGCCAGGGGTGTTGAACTTGTTTTCATCGAGGGCTGCTTGTAACAGTGAATGTAAAAATATAAAAGTATAATCGCCTCATTATATAATTGCCTTTGCATTTGGTTATTTGATTTTTGTACGTACATATTAAAGGATAACTTGCTTTGAAATCGGAAGCCAAGGTATTTAGTATTTATTGTTATTTTTTACAAACTATCATACGTTATATAATTAGGGGTGCTTAAAATTTTTTTTTTTTTTTTATCACATTCGAATCCCAATTTTTTGGGTAATTTTCAAAAATCATATTTATTTTATATATATTTTATGTTTTTGGCAAATTAATTAAAAAAACTAAATTTTTTTAAGCCATCTCTATGCTTCCTTGGTGCACGTACGTGTCATACGTCAGCAACCAAAAATACGTTTTGTAACCTGTAAGCTGTGTTGTTAAGGTGTTGTTATTATTATACCAAATAATACATTGCAAAAATCAGTTTGAATCAAGAATCGTGTTGGATCGAGTATCGATTATGAATCACATCCTCACCCCAAGATGTTATTATTATACCAAATAATACATTGCAAAAATCAGTTTGAATCAGGAATCGTGTTGGATCGAGTATCGATTATGAATCAAATCCTCACCCCAAGAATCTGAATGGAATGGCGAGGTGCCAAAAGATTCACACCAATAACAAGTGAATATTTGTATATATATCAAAGTTGAAAACATATGAAATTTCATGTATACATTTCTGTCAAAATGGAACAATGAAAACATTTAGTAAAAAAGATGAAATATGCACATTATTTCAAGTCTTTTGCGGGCCACGTTAAATGACGGATCTGGCCCCCGGGCTTTGAGTTTGACACATGTGCTTCAGGCCAGAGCAATTTTAATATACGAGCATCAGCCCAATGTGAGTAAAGTATATGTGGGTACAGAATATGTAGGTTTTTTTTGCCATTTTATATTAATTCATTTTAAAAATGTTGAAAAAACACTTGAGTTGTAATAGCTGGTGCCCTATTCCAGTGTTTTTTAACCTTTATTGAGCGAAGGTAGAGGCACACCACCAGCAGAAATCATTAAAAAACGAAACTCAGTTGACAGTAAAAAGTAATTGTCGCAATTGTTGGATATGACTTTAAACCATAACCAAACATGCATCACTATAGCTCTTGTCTCAAAGTAGGTGTACTGTCACGACCTGTCACATCATGCCGTGACTTATTTTGAGTTTTTTGCTGTTTTCCTGTGTGTAGTGTTTTAATTCTAGTCTTGCGCTCCTATTTTGGTGGCTTTTTCTCATTTTTTGGTATTTTCCTGTAGCAATATCATGTCTTCCTTTGAGCGATGTTTCCCGCATCTACTTTGTTTTAGAGATCAACAATATTTCAGTTGTTTTTATCCTTCTATGCGGGGACATTGTTTATTGTCATGTCATGTTCGGATGTACATTGTGGACGCCGTCTTTGCTCCAGAGTAAGTCTTTGCTGTCGTCCAGCATTCTGTTTTTGTTTACTTTGTTGCCCGTTCAGTTTTAGTTTCGCTCTGCATAGCCATCCCTAAGCTTCAATGCCTTTTCTTAGGGGCACTCGCCTTTTGTTTATTTTTGGTATAAGCATTAGACACCTTTTTACCTGCACGCTGCCTCCCGCTGTTTCCGACATCTACAAAGCAATTAGCTACCGGCTACCACCTACTGATATGGAAGAGTATAACATGGTTACTCTGCTGAGCTCTAGACAGCACCGACACTTAACAACAACACATAGTTTGCAGACTATAATTACTGGTTTGCAAAAAATATTTTTAACCCAAATAGGTGAAATTAGATCATCTCCCACGGCACATGCCGTGAGATACAGTGGTTGAAAAACACTGCCCTATTCAAGCATTAGAATTCAAAATAGGTTTAAGGTGACCTTTCATAGCAAACAAAAGTTTTGGAAATTTGCTATCTCCTTCACTTGTGTTTACCTGATACTCCTTCGGCCACATACTCAGATAGTCCAAAAGACAATGCTGTGTCTCAGTAATGCATCCACTTGAATGCAATATGTGTATATGTATGTGTCAACATAAAGTACTATGTGCATGTGCAATGCTTTGCAGATGAAATTATGTACGATCAGTGACGTCAAAGTGTTTTGTCACTGAGGTGAGGAATGTCTGAGTCCAAACTATGGTGGGCAAAATGTAAAATGACTTGAGGTGAAAGTGGTTTCAAGGTATGAGCAGCAAAGAGAATTTAGTGCGCTTGCGAGATGCAAATTGGGATGGGGAAGAACGATGTCCTGTTTGTCCAGTGTGGACGTAAAAACGTCATGGATGTGTTAGAGTGTGACAGTCAACTTCAACATTCTCCAACTCTGTGGTCAGGAACCTGTGAGTGATATTCCAAACCTTGCTTTCTTTAGGCCTCTGTGATGACGCATACAGTTAATTGCAAAAGTCTTAGACCACCTGTAGATATGTTATTCTAGCATCACTTTATTGACCACATGTCATTGGAATGCTACTTAGTAAAGTGCAGACCTCCACAAAACTGAATTGTTAAAAAAAATCAAATGAAAGTTTATGTTTGTGTTTGTGTTCCCCCCCCCATTTGATTGTTAGTTAGTATTTTTATTGACCCTGGACATGTTCTAAAAATTAAACAATTAAAATAGTTAGTTCATTTTTAATAAGCTACTGGGCCGCTCCAGGCTAAATTAGGGAATTTTTTTTGGAGGCAGCCCAAGTACAAATGTTTTTACACATTTTAGTTTAAGTGAACACTTGTTGTACTATTTTAATTAAACCAGAATTAAATTCGATGCAGTTTTTGCTTCAAAACAAATTCATGGGAAATAATGTGTCATTATTTGTGCAATCAACTTAGACTTAGACAAACTAAAATAAAATACAAGTGGTTTGTATTTGTGTTTTTTTTCCCCATTTGATTTTTAGTTAGTATTTTTATTGACCCTGGACATGTTCTAAAAATTAAACAATTACAATATTTCATTTTTAATAAGCTACTGTGCCCTCCAGGCTAAATTGGGGCCCTATGCAAAATTTTATTTGGAGGCAGCCCAATTACAAATGTTTTTACACCTTTTAGTTTATGTGAACACTTGTTGTACTATTTCAACTAAACTAAAATTCAATTTGATGCCATTTTTGCTCCAAAACAAATCCATTCATTATTAGTGCAATCAAGTGATAGATTGTTTTTTAATTAGATTAATCACACACTTGGATATAGATTATTTATGATTAATCACAGTAAATGAGAAAAAGCGAGGGGCGACCTTGATAAGATATAAACTATTTATAGCGGTGCGAATAAACATTAAGCTTCATTTGCGCAATTAGCACCATTTGAATACATTTAAGAGCCTGTAATATTGTGGGTGTATTATAAGAAATAATGACTTTGCCACCTTCGGTTTGCTTTTGCCCTCACATGCAAATGCACATTCCAGTATATGCGAGGGAACAAACTGTGCACCTGGGCATGTTGTCTGCACATATCTGATCAATAGTCTAAATGCAGAGTGATGATTAGACCTCATGCTTGCAAGCTGATATGCTCAAACGTCAGACTTGCAAGCTCGGCCCAATTCAAGGTGAAAGCGAAGCCTTTGTTCACCCCGAGTAAGCTCGCATTTAATGTTCTTAATGAAGGCATCAATCATGTGACATATGTAATAAGTTGTGATTGATGGGACAAGCGGTAGAAAATGGATGGATGGATGGATGGATTGATTGTTTGATTGATTGAAACTTTTATTAGTAGGTTGCACAGTGAAGTACATATTCCGTACAATTGACCACTAAATGGTAACACCCGAATACGTTTTTCAACTTGTTTAAGTCGGAGTCCACTTAAATTGATTCATGATACAGATATATACTATTTTCATAATACAGTCATCACACAACATAATCATCAGAGTATATACAATGAATTATTTACATTATTTACAATCCGGGGTGTGGGATATGGGGGGGGGGGGGGGGGGGGGAATTAGGATTGGTTGGTATCAACACTTCAGTCATCAACAATTGCATCATCAGAGAAATGGACATTGGAACAGTGTAGGACTGACTTGGTAGGATATGTACAACAGGTAGTGGACACAGAGAGAGAGAGATCAGAAAGTATAAGAAAAAGTAAAAGAAAAAGTGTCTACATTTGATTATTTACATATGATTTTAGTGCAGTTTTGAAGGAGGATAGAGATGCCCTTTCTTTTACACCTGTTGGGAGCGCATTCCACAATGATGTGCCATAGAAAGAGAATGAGTTAAGACCTTTGTTAGTTCGGACTCTGGGTTTAACGTGGTTAGTGGAGCTCCCCCTGGTGTTGTGGTTATGGCGATCATTTACGTTAAGGAAGTAGTTTGACATGTACTTCGGTATCAGGGAGGTGTAGCAGATTTTATAGACTAGGCTCAGTGCAAGTTGTTTTACTCTGTCCTCCACCCTGAGCCAGCCCACTTTGGAGAAGTGGGTAGGAGTGAGGTGTGATCTGGGGTGGAGGTCTAGAAGTAATCTGACTAGCTTGTTCTGGGATGTTTGGAGTCTAGATTTGAGGGTTTTGTAGGTGCTAGGGTACCAGGAGGTGCATGCGTAATCGAAAAAGGGTTGAATGAGAGTCCCCGCTAGAATCCTCATGGTGCTTTTGTTGACCAGAGAGGAGATTCTATAGAGAAATCTCGTTAGTTGGTTAGGATGATCTCCTGGTTGCACTGGAAATACTTTGGCTTTAGGGCAGTGCAAGTATGTTATTGGCTACCTCTCTGCGGGCCCCCCTGACCTCTGACCCTGGTAGTCAGGCTCTAAATTCACCACCATGGTGCCAGGAGAAGCCATGATATATTGACCTCAGTGCAGACTTTGTATTAACAAGAAGCCTTTTCATCGCGCCACACATGCTGAGTGGACAGAAAGGAGAAAGAACAGCATATTTGGAGCAGGCCCTTCTTGACATGCAGTTTAACATATCATACCTCATGAACTGGCTTCCTCATGTCAAACATGTAAGCATGTAAGCAAATTCTGGAACTTGGACGAGGAGTGAATGCGTTGTTGACAGAGCTATACCAGTAGAGGGCAGCAAAGTCTAGTTAATAATCAATCACCTCCAAGGACATCTAGTGTTATCATATCTGAGTTATTGTGCAGGAATATGGGGAAACAACTACAAATGTGCGCTTCATTCGCTAACTGTGTTACAAAAAAGATCAAGTAGAATAATACATAACGTTGGATATAGAGAACATACAAAGCCTTTATTTATCAAATCAAAAATATGGAAATTCAACAATTTGGTGCATTTGCAAACAGCTAAAATTATGTACAAAGCAAACTATAACCTGTGTTGCGTTGACCAGCATTCCTCCAATGGGGAATTCAAATTGCTAGTCTCTCCCAGATTCTTTTTATGGCAATAAGCTGATGTTTATATTCAATCAACAGGCAGTAATTGGTATTTTGTGGTTTATTCTCCAAGCTTAGAGGACAAACGTGAGACCAATCTAGCACACCAGCATTCTCCAGCCCGGTCCAGATCGGTCTCCCCTCAAATCCCCGGAAGTCCCGTGATCTTCCCTCTGTCCCTCGCCCCCACTTTCTTTGTTTAGACTACTCCGAGTTATCTCTACTCTGACACATTCCAATCTAGAAGGCCGACACCTTACTATGAGACTCAAAAGAAGGAAGAATACTAGCTATTCTTTATATGACTATAGGAGTTTAGAAAGAAGTAACACTTAAATATGGATATGATTCTGATCTGCTTCCAACACCTGCTACCCAATAATGTACAACATTTTTTCTCAACAAAAGAGGAGAATTATTACCTTACAGGAAAATATAATTTCAAACATTTGTAAGCTCGTACAACACTTAAAACCTTTAGCATATCCGTATGTGGAATTACATTATGGAATGGATTAAGCAAAGAAATCAAACAAAGCACCGATATGATTCAGTTTAAGAGACTGTTCAAACTATAAGTGTTCACAAAGTACACAGAACAAGAATTATGATGAACATTATTTATGTATTTAATATGTGTTTGCTTACTATGGTATATTATTGTCGCATCTGTGTGATCATGTTTTGTTTAAGTTATGTTCTACTTGGTTTTGGACTCTTTTTAGTCCCTGCTTTTCATTCCCTTGTCTTGTTTCCATGGTTACCCATTAGTTTCACCTGTTCCACGTTTGGACTCATTGTGCACTCTTGTTTGTCACCATAACAACCCATTAGTTTTCACCTGTCCTCACGACTCACGCACCTGTCTTTAATCATGTCTGTGTTATTTAAGTCCATTGTTTTCCTGTTGTTCGTCCTGGCGTCCTCACACATTCAGCACTCTGCTTCATGTCGTGTCACAGTTCTCTATGTCAAGTAAGTTTGTGTTTATTGTTCATAGTTTTTGTGCCCACGTGCATGTCTTTTGTTTCATAGCCAAGTTTGTTACCTCCTCTGTGAGCGCCTTTTGTTTATTTCTTTTTTATTGTTAAATAAACATGTATTAAAATTCACGCCTCGCACGCGCCAATTTTCCTTTGCACCACGGGAGAACAAACCACGCCACAGACCCAGTCCTGACAGTAGGACGCCAGCAGAAAAATTCTCCCGCAAGAAAGTTGGTCAGTTTGGATGAGGCTTCTTGGGAGGTGCTGCGCGCCATGGAGATCGAGACGCTGCGCTTTTCCCCCAGGGAGCGCAGGGGGATGATGTGGGGGAATGGAGGCAAGCTGGTGCCAATCGGCGCGTCGTTCCCGTCCCGAAAGCGTCGCCAAGGACGAGGGAAGACTTCCGCGAGCCGGCAGGACACGCCGCTCCCACAAGCCCCTCCCCCTCCGGGCGGAAGCAAGCCACAGGCAGCCCGGCGTCACCCTGATGACATCACAGACCAGGATTTTTTTTCCAAGACTTTTTCTTGTGATCACTCACCTCCAGCAAAAGACTGTAAAAACATGATAAGACATTACCAAGACATGTTTTTAGAAATAAGAGCATGTCAAGCCAAGCCACCCAAATTTCATGCCCCGCCCCCCAAGACTCAAGCCACGCCCATGTCACAACAGGTTTCTTTTTTTTCACCCACTCAATCACATGTAGAAAAAAAAAGGACATTTTGGACAGTTTGGAAGGGAAGATTCTGCCCCCCCCCCTGACCTCCCTCCACCCACCCCAAAAGACGGTTCCAGACCGCAGGGAGCGCGTCTGGTATCCGCTCCTTGAGGGGGGGGGCTAGGGCTGGGGACTGTTCAGTTGGGGTCGCTTTTCGTCACGCCAAGCCACAGCCTCCAGCATGACCACCACCACCACCAGTATTTCGTCACGCCAAGCCACAGCCTCCAGCACGACCACCACCACCAGTCTTTCGGCCTGCTAAGCCGCAACCTCCGGTTCGGTCACCACCACCGGTCTTTCGGCCTGCCAAGCCGCAACCTCCAGCTAGGCCACCTCCACCTGCTCCACGCCCAGCTCCACGCCAAGCCCCACCACGCCAAGCGCCACCAGTACCTGCTCCACGCCTAGCGCCACCAGTACCTGCTCCACGCCAAGCGCCGCCAGTACCTGCTCCACGCCAAGCGCCGCCAGTACCTGCTCCACGCCAAGCGCCGCCAGTACCTGCTCCACGCCAAGCGCCGCCAGTACCTGCTCCACGCCGCCAAGTGCCGCCAGTCGCAGCTCCACGCCGCCAAGTGCCGCCAGTCGCAGCTCCACGACGCCAAGTGCCGCCAGTCGCAGCTCCACGATGCCAAGTGCCGCCAGTCGCAGCTCCACGACGCCAAGTGCCGCCAGTCGCAGCTCCACGACGCCTAGTGCCGCCAGTCGCAGCTCCACGGTGCCTAGTGCCGCCAGTCGCAGCTCCAAGACGCCTAGTGCCGCCAGTCGCAGCTCCACGACGCCTAGACCCCTCAAGCCAAGACCAAGTCCAAGACCCCTCAAGCCAAGTCCAAGACCCCTCAAGCCAAGTCCAAGACCCCTCACGCCAAGACCAAGACCCCTTACGCCAAGACCAAGTCCAAGACCCACCACGCCAAGACCAAGTCCAAGACCCACCACGCCAAGACCAAGTCCAAGACCCACCACGCCAAGACCAAGTCCAAGACACGCCAAGACCAAGACTGCCAAGACCAACGCTGCCAAGACCAAGACCCACGCTGCCAGGACACGCCACGCCAAGCTTTGCCGCCCGACGCACCACGCCAAGCTTCGTCATCTGCGTCTGCCACGTCGACGAAGCGCCTGCCTTCTCGTCGGCCATGGATGTGGCCAGTCCATGGGCGTCCGCCACGCCAGGTACGCCGACCTCCTCGTCAGCCACGGATGTGGCCACTACCTGGTCGGCCGCCACGCCAAGTGCGCCCACCTCATCGGCCATGGATATGGCCATTCCCGGGTCGCCCACCTCGTCAGTTACAGCGGCGGTCTACGCGTCGCCGCCACCTGATTATGCCCCGGTGGATACGGGGACACGTCGTCTGGCAACCCACCGCCATGTCCCCCTCCCGCCCTCCCATGACTATTGATCATTGTTTTGTTTTTATTTTTGTGGACATCTGGTATATGTCCTTAAGGGAGGGGCTCTGTCGCATCTGTGTGATCATGTTTTGTTTAAGTTATGTTCTACTTGGTTTTGGACTCTTTTTAGTTCCTGCTTTTCATTCCCTTGTCTTGTTTCCATGGTTACCCATTAGTTTCACCTGTTCCACGTTTGGACTCATTGTGCACGCTTGTTTGTCACCATAGCAATCCATTAGTTTTCACCTGTCCTCACGACTCACGCACCTGTCTTTAATCATGTCTGTGTTATTTAAGTCCATTGTTTTCCTGTTGTTCGTCCTGGCGTCCTCACACATTCAGCACTCTGCTTCATGTCGTGTCACAGTTCTCAATGTCAAGTAAGTTTGTGTTTATTGTTCATAGTTTTTGTGCCCACGTGCATGTCTTTTGTTTCATAGCCAAGTTTGTTACCTCCTCTGTGAGCGCCTTTTGTTTATTTCTTTTTTATTGTTAAATAAACATGTATTCAAATTCACGCCTCGCACGCGCCAATTTTCCTTTGCACCACGGGAGAACAAACCACGCCACAGACCCAGTCCTGACAATTATGTATTTATTATTTATTTGTGTTCACTGTTCTGTTACAGAGAACAAGGAAATTGGATACAATTGCTATGGTATGAAAAGGGGTAGGATTAAATAAGCTCTGCTTCTTCCTACTCCTTTTCGGACGTGCTGTAATGAAACAACTGGAAATGTGTAATAAATTACATTGTATCGAATGCATGTTTGAAATAAACTGAAACTGAACTGAACTGAATGTTGAAACACTTTTTGCATTTGGGCATGTCTCATAATCATGGCCGTCACTACCATTGAGGACACCGAGGTCATGTCCTCGGTATGTTTTTTCGAAGTGACAAAAAGAAGATGATATAACTGACTGCCAATGTACTTTGTGTAGCACATCGTGTGCGCTGTACAACATCATGCGGGAGAGAATCCTGTCACAAAATACGATCTTTGGTCATGCACAGCCCGCTGCAACTCCAACAACGTAACGCAATGAAGGGCACTTTTACTTTAAATGTGCTGTCAACATAACATTAACATTAAATCATACTGATGTAACTGATGTTGGTTTCACATGAATGAAATCGATGGGAAACGCTGTCGGTATAACAACGTTGTTGTGTCAGTCAGGTGCCGCCTGCCCTAAATGCAGAATGTTGGGGTGGGGGAGGAAGAAGCACATTAACAATTTAAATTATTGAATGACACAATTCTTATTTCTTGCCACATCATGCTCTGTCACTGATTGGAATATAAACACATTTTCCATTTATACATCTGGTGGCTCTGTGGCAGGTGTCAATATTACCGTATTTTTCGGAATATAAGGCGCACTTAAAATCCTTTAATTTTCTCGGAAATTCAACAGTGTGCCTTATGGCTCGGTGCGCCGAACATACGGAATAATTCTGGTTGTGCTTACCGACCTTGAAGCAATTTTATTTGGTACATGGTGTAATAAGTGTGACCAGTAGATGGTAGACACACATAAGAGATAAGTGTGGATAGCAATATGACGCCAGTAAACAACACCAACACTTTAAATGTTCCATTGAAAATAAAGAACATTACACACGGCACTCATCTGTCAAAATGTTTTAGTATGACTTTGAAGCCACAACACTTGATGGATTGTTGGCCCGTTACGGCTACCATAGTCTGAGATACAAATATTACTATAGTGTTTATAAAGACCGCAAAATGGCACCCATTAGCAGACATATTATCTGGCGTTTTGTTTCACAATATTATGGAAAACCAACTTTTCTTACCTTCTGGTACCTATTGATGTGTATTTGAAATCTGCATAAGTCCTGAAAATGTGCGCAAGTCCGCCACTGTAGTCCGTGCTGACGCCGTAGTGATAAGCTTCTTCTTTTTCACTTTCTTCTTGTTATGGGGCATTCACTCTCTGCTGTTGCCATTTCTAATATAATGTAGCGTAAATGTCTAAATTATAGTATATCTCGCTGTGGAAGCGCTAAAAACTACCGGTGTAGTGGGTTTACATAATTCACCCACGGAACTTTAATTATTAGAGAGTTCCTGTCGGACGTTTTTTCACGGGACACATTTCCGGCGTTGTTGCACTATTGAGCCACGGATGAGGAGATGCTGCTCCATTATTGATTGAAGTAAAGTCTGAATGTCATTAAAACAGTTAGCTCCATCTTTTGACACTTCTTCCACTCCCGTCCTTGCACGCTACACCGCTACAACAAAGATGACATGGAGAAGACGCTGTCAAAGGTGAGCCACGTAAATAAGATCGGCCACAAAACGGCGCATCCTGAAGAGACTGTCAGAGAGCGACTTGAAGATGGTCTGTAAAACATAATCTATGCAACATTTTGACCAAAGAACTACCATTACATGTTATGTACACCACAAGGAAGTGATTTCAAATTAGAAAATAATCATAATATGACCCCTTTAATGCGCCTTATAATCCGGTGTGCCTTTTGTATGAAAAAAAAACCTGAACAGACCCGCTCATTGGCAGTGTGCTTTATAATCCGGTGCGCCCTATGGTCCAGAAAATACGGTTCTTGCTTTCCAAAGCAGAACGTCTTGAATTCGAAACCCGACCACGGCATAAACTTTGGCACAGTTTTTATTTTTATATTTTAATGATGTCAAAATTGTGTAGTTGATAATCTATATATAATTATATATAAATAATACAAGTATTCAAGGGCACCAAGTATAAATAATACAATATTCATTGACAATTTTGACAATAAACATAATTTTGTAACAGACCACTTTTATATGAATATGGTGCTGGGATGATTTCAGCCTTTCAAAGCTTCTCTTAGATCACCAGTTTTTGACCTCTGTATTTGTCAAATCCTAGTTATGGCCCTGCTCATAATGCATCTTGCTAAAATGACTTCTTTCAAATTTAAATTAAAATCTAATAAAAAATGTCCCTGCGAGCGAAATATCTGAGGTACCTGTATATATTCCTAAATAGACCAACCACCATTCATGTGTGAATGTGGAAGGAATGAATGATGGCTTCTCACTGCAAATGCTTTGAGTGTGACGACCCCAAAAAGGGACAAGCGGTAGAAAATGGATGGATGGATGTGACGTATGCCAGCTTGTGTAGCTCGGCGGTTGTGAATGTATAAACTTCACTCCCTGACGCCTTAAGAGTCGCACTGGACAACAAGCAATAAACCCGGGCTTTTGGCTTGGTGTCTAGCACTTTCATCTCTCAGTCTACCGACCCCTGTTCGATCCCCGGACGTTGTCATGTGGTGCGGCTTCTGGCTGGCTGTGTTGATGTACAGCAAGTAAACCTCATTTCCCGACATCATAACAACCGCACTGGACAATGAGCTTAGGTCTTTTAGCTCATTATCTAGCACTGCTGCACGTAGCTGTCATTTGCTGGGGCGTCCATGGTCGCTGGTCTAGTCCGGGGCTAGACTCGGTAAACAGACTCTAACTGTAACATACACACACCAGCCAAAAAACGTCCACACAAAGATAACAACTTAGAACAAAAAAAAAAAGTTATTGGTGGAAAAACACAATCAAACTAATTACGTAATTAACTGCTAAGATCAATAGGAAGCACCAATAACATCTGATTGCTAAATACTTTATTCCAATTAGCGTAACTGCATGTGTTCGTCATCCCGGTAAATTCCATTAGTAGCAGCACAGCAGGTGATTGGGTTATTTCTTGCGTGCAAATGATTTCAAACTAACTCTTTAAATTGTGAGATTGATACCTCATGACTATGCAAGTCAGACCACGTAACTTTATTTATAGAAAATGTACTTCTTGTGGTCGCACGACATGAGCTCACAGGTGACAGAGGTCAGCACATCATTGTCCCAATAAGTTATCTTGCAAATAAACACACCTAATTGTCTAATTCCCTCACCTTCTCCCTGCGCTCACCTGTCCAATGTTGCCATCTGTCTGTCCTCTTCCCTGAGGCTTTTAGACATCCTTCCTCCTCCTCCCTGTCTCTTTCCTACTGGTGACACAGGATATCTGTACTCCGATTCCACCGTCTCATCATGACATCCATTAAAGTGGCAATGGACCCCGGGCCCCCGTTGGTCCGACAACACATTAGCACTCGGACCATTGAGCGCAGACAAGGACCATCTCTGAATTATTGATAGCAGCACAACTAATTGAGGAAACCCTATACCTTAACTTTTGTGCTGATAAACACACACACAGCTCACAGCGAGACCTTCACACATCACGGCCGTATTGATGCATTGGAATATTGATCATTTTCAAAATGGACCTTTTTCTGTCCGTCTATTGCACAATAGTTACAAAAATGCCACCGACATAAAAAAGGGAATGCAGTACGGACGGTTTGATCAGCGTTTTATGTGGTCGATTGCGATCATCCATGAGTGAGACCGAACAATACCAATACAGATACCGATCACATGTATTATCTATAAAAATGTTCACATTTATATATAGCGAGTGCTATTGACAGTTTAACAATATCAACACAATATTTAAACTAGTTTTTTATTCTCCTTTTACAACATACAACTAATTGAGAAAAAAAAAGTCAGTAGTACACAACTAAAAAAGTACTATCTACTAATCTTTGGTTTTGTGTTCGTTAACATAAACAAAAACAACAAAAAAAGATTTTGAGAAAATTTAAAATATCGACCTAATCAGTCAAGTATCTATCATATAGTGATAGTAATGACAACACCAATTTGTGGATCGATCTGCCCTCTTCATGTCGTGTACTGACTGTGACAATGCTGACACACCAACAGTTGTTATATTATCCTCTCTCTAAACTCTTAATATTCTACTTTTTAATTTCATTGTCTCAGTTGCTTAATTCCTTCTGTAACACGGTTCCATCAACACTTCTTAAACTTTATTAAGCACTTATTTCTTGTGATGTTTAAAGCTAAGTTAGCTATTAGCATACCTGCTTCTGGTTTGCCCTCGGTGTGTAACATGTTCAACCTCGTCCTCCAGTGATACTTGATACTGATACTTGAGATACTGAGAATCACAGTTTATTTGCCGTAATGGAGGTTATTATTAAGAACTTACGGGAGCGGCTTTACACTCTGTATGGAGATACATAATTAGCTGCTAGGTTGTCAGTCACGGGACTACAAATAAACCCAATGTCAGCCAGAGGGGCTCATTGTTTGTGATCGGCAATAAAAAGCCAATAAGTGGCAATGGCGATCTCGCAGCTTTTTACAAAAACGGTTTCATACTGATCAGTGGCCGATCGATCGGCACATCCCTAGAATGCAGCTTGAAGAAAGTTGATCAAGATTATTGTTATTTTGCTACCTTTTGATTATTACTGATATGGTCACAATTCGATTTTATGTAAGGTCCAACTAATTCAAAATAGCACTAATTAGCCCATCCTGCACTGCCTCTAAAAGGAGACATTTTCACACCTTTTTCTTGTTTCGCTGTTCTACAATTGTCCTTGACATGAATGGGAGAAACTGAGTTGAACCACAAAGTTTCCGCAATCTGAAGGCCAAAGGGAGTATATAAGGCTATTCTGTGGTCTGAAGTTTAACATCATTGCGCTCGTTTCTTTTGCTCTGTTGCGTTAAAAGCATTTCCTTCTGTAATAGTTGGTACCATATTCCACTTTGCTGGGTTCTGCATAAAAGGCACAGCAGCAAATATTTTGGAGAAATATGTATTTGCTAATAAAATTGCTAGTTTTACGCTGAACAGTCCCTTAAAAAATGTTTTACTTACTTACCCTTATTTACTACTCTTTTATGCATCAATTTGTGACGTCATGACGACATGCAAGTAGATCACCCTACGACCTCCGCTGGCTTCCCGATGGACTGGACTCTCACATGAACTATTATTGTAACAATTCAATAATGTACCCACTCGGTAGCCATTGAAGCCGGTCACGCAAGAGGGGTCCTAACATCTGCGCCCCCTTACCAAGGTTCCTTCTTTTTCCTAGCTTGGGATTGTGGGTTCAGATCAGGACATGTTGTTGTGGTTTGTGAAGCCCTCTGAGGCACTTCTGACTTAGGGCTATACAAATAAATTGTGATTTAAATTGTGATTTACTTTGTTAAAAATAAATACATAAATGTTGGTTTAATGGCTGGGAGAAGCATGTGGATGTTATGTTCTGGTATGTCGGCATATGGTGTGAACCCAGGATGCAGAGACAGCAGCGAAGTAGGTAGGTAGGTAGGTCTTTATTGTCATTGCACAAGTACAATGAAACTTTGTTTTCAGCACAAACCAGTTCAAGATTAGACAAACAAACAGTGTACAGGGCTACAGAACAGGAACGCTGATGGGTCGCCACAAGGAGCCCCGTAAAAGATGGGGAAAAAGGTCAACGCTGGGGGAGGATGAGTAAAAGAATACTATCTAGACTGGTAAAAAAAACCTCCATAGCAAAGCATATATACTGTACATATTACAACATACATCTTGAGACTTGCAACAGAGGGGAGGGAGTGGGGGCTATGGTGGCAGGATACAGCTCTTCAGGCGCTGCCCAGCCGTCCATCACCCCGAAGGGATTCGCGTCAAGGGGTGGGGTATGTGTGTGTGTCGTATATTTTTTGTGGATGCGTGTGTAAGCCTGCCCAGTGTCTTTGTTCTGCGGCCTTGGTGTTCTTGCCAGTCAATCCAAAGTCAACAACAACAGGTGTGTGTCCATGAGAGACAAGAAGGGAGTTTGTTGTGTCTTCGCCGCACTGTCCTTTGGGAGAGTCTCAAAGCCAGGGACACAATCCAAGTCAGAATGTTGTCTATGCGAGTGAAAATAAAATTTGCATTTCAATCTAAATTGTCTATGACTGGTCCTCAAATTCATCCTGCGGGGCAGACAGTCCGATGCTATCCTCTGAGGCACTTCTGACTAAGGGCTATACAAATAAATTGTGATTTACTTTTAAAAAATAAAAAAAATAAAATGTTGGTCTAATGGCTGAGAGAGGCATGTGGATGTTATGTTCTGGCATGTCGGCATATGGTGTGAACCCAGGATTGCAGAGACAGCAGCCAAATACAGGCAGAAGGTCTATTTATTAGGTATCAAGAAAAAAAGCACCAGCGTGGTCGCGGCAGTGGTTAGTTTGTTCGCCCTGAGATTGGTATGTCGTGAGTTCAAACCCCGGCTGAGTCATATCAAAGACTATTAAAAATGGGACCCATTACCTCCCTGCTTGGCACTCAGCATCAAAGGTTGGAATTGGGGGTTAAATCACCAAAATGATTCCCGAGCACGACCACTGCTCACTGCTCCCCTCACCTCTCAGGGGATGGAACAAGGGGATGGGTCAAATGCAGAGGGTAATTTCACCACACCTAGTGTGCGTGTGACTATCAGTAGTACTTTAACTTTAACTTTAAAAACAAACTGCAAAAATAAGGCAAGAAAATGCAGATCGCTGGGGTGAAACAAGGCAAAACAAACAGGACGTGCAAACCATGGAGCAGGACGGGTGAATCCTTGCACAAACCAGAGGTAAGCTACAAAGCCATCCCCAACAAAGTCTTAGTTATGTCTTGAGAGCTAAGCCAGTCTGTTTGCATTGTGCAGCTTGTTCTACATTGGCCACACTAGCTACTTTGTACAATCAGCCACATATAGCAGGTGTTTCCTCCTAGTTGGGTTCTGTGTGGGAAGCTCTTAATATATACTCATATGTTCACTAGTGGATTTTACACTCACTTCCAATCAGTTTGTGGCCACCAAAAGTCTTTCGGTGTTTACACACGACGGAGCTGGTGGAGTCAGGAAGCCTTCTTAGTATTCTCTTCAGCTCCCGGTGACTCACCGCCTCCGCCTGCGAGTGTAAGTAAGCAGGGCGGTTTGGTGGAGCAACGGCGATGGGCGGTGGGGTTCTTGTGATGACAGAAGAGCACACGAGGGAGCATGCAGGACAAGAAGAGGTGCTGTGAACATCAGGCAGTGTTTTCTTTATAGCCTCGGGCTCACGTGTCTATATACAGTATGCATTTGTGAGCACTCCCGCCCGGGGGGGATTAATTTTTTGACAGCTTTGTTAAGCCTTCTTTTAAGCGCAAAGCTTGGCAGTAACATCACGCCTGTGTGCTTTTTCAAAAGGTGCCCTTTCTTTTGGCTTTGGTCTGTGAAACAGAGCAGTTGTTGGAGTCGAGCTTCTTGGTGCGAATGAAACTGCTGAGTGGCTCCTCTTCAATTAGTCAGAACCGCTGTGTTGTACAACGTTCCGTTTTCTGGTGCCGTTCTCCCGTGACTTTGCATCCCCCCCAGTCATCTCTTCTTGTCACTCCACATCTCCTCATCACACTGTCACTTTGCATTTGCCTTCATCTCTGCCCTTCTTTCTCACTGCTTCCTCTGCTCTGTCGCTTTCTATTGCATCGCTTCTTTTTTGCACACGCCACCACCTCCCTGTGCCTTCTTGCCCGGGAAGGTAACCTTGCCTGAGCAGGTTAAGAGAAAAGGTAGAAGCAAGGGAGGAGGTTAATCCTTTGGCAAGTCCACATAGTCACACAAAGTCAAAGGACACATAGAGGAGAGCGGCGATGGACAAGAATCGCAATAAACAGATGTGACAATCAAATAGCCCGGAGGGTGTGTGTGTGTGTGTGTGTGTGTGTAGATGATGGGGATTGTGGGAAAAGACTGAGAGAAACCGTGGTGGGAGGAGATAACATTCTCAGTCATGCACTTCCTCCCTGCATGATGACAAGTGTCTGCAGCAGCTCCCATTGGTCGTGGCCACCACCAATCAGAGTGAAGGCATGCAAGGTGCCTGGAGGTTATACCCAACCCCAAAAACGAGAGACCCAGCCGTGGAAAAGCGAGTGTGTGTTTTTGCAGAGTTGTGTGCATTGGAAGCTTCTTCTCCCGACCCCCCTGGAGCGCCTTACGAAAGGGAAGAAGTTGTTTGTCAGCTCTTTCGATGGAGATCACTGCAATCCCTCCTGGCTACTGAAGAAGAACAGAAGAAGAACTAGGCTGTGTAGACTCCACCTCTGATTGGTTACCTCACTTTAGGTTCCTCCTACTGACTCCTCTCTCTTGCTCCCCTTTGCAACTAAACCCCTCCATATAGTGTATACCTGAACGACAGCTGCAGGAGCACTGGACCCCTCCTCCACACACACACATACACACACACACACGTGCTCCTTCCCTCTCATTTTCTCATACACACACACACACACATGCACACACACACCTAGCTTTTCACCTGGAGAGTGCAGGCATGTGCAACAGCAGTTGTCTCTCCCCACATCATCTGAGTTGACTCCTTCGGGATTGTTGAGGACAACTCTGAGGAGGGACGTTGGAGTTATTTGTGGAGGGCACCACTTCCAACACACAGCATGATTTTGGGTGAGTTTTTCAGCTTCCTTTTTTTTTTTTTATCACGCATGTTGTTGGACTAAATTCTAAGCTTGCCACCGGTCATTAGTAGGATCCTCTGCCTGGTGTTAATTCCACATCTGTCAACACGGAGCGGCAGGATAAACCCTTAAACCGCGGTGAGGGCTTGTAATGATCGCACTGGTGTGCCATTAACAGGGCAGGTGTGAGTGATGACAGTGAAGGTCAAAGGGCTTAGAGCCCAATTGTATGATTATTTTTGGGTGTTTAGGGTCACGTGACCGAGTTCACATGTCACGGAGGAGCTGGCGAAGCTCTGCTAACTTAACTGCATGAGCTGATTATATACACCAACGATTTAAAGGATTGCATCTTCTTCGCGTTGGGAGTCTGTCCAAACGGTTACAAGTTCTGGAATATTGCTACACTGCAGTACATCAATTTTACGAGGTTAATTGGTGCTTAACTCAAAACACATTACCTATTGAAATGAACTGAAATCAATTTAATTGGACAGCACACCTTTAATGTTAAAGTTAAAACAAGTTAAAGTACCAATGATAGTCACACACACACTAGGTGTGGTGAAATTACACTCTGCATTTGACCCATACCCTTGTTTCACCCCCTGGGAGGTGAGGGGAGCAGTGAGCACCAGCGGTGGCCGCGCCCGGGAATCATTTTGGTGATTTAACCCCCAATTCCAACCCTTGATGCTGAGTGCCAAGCAGGGAGGTAATGGGTCCCATTTTTGTAGTCTCTGGTATGACTCAGCTGGGGTTTGATTATCATGTAACATTGCCTTTAAAGAAAAAACTACTAACTTTTACATGAGAAATATTGTATAAAAACAATACAATAGAATGCACGACTAACAACTACAGTAGTTTTATGAAGTAATGTAATAATGACGCTCAGCATTTACCTTGGAGAGAGGACTAATCTATCGCCTTCGAGCTGCTTGGCGTCAAACACACCATCAGCAGCTTGTACATATTTTCATGGATAAATGTCGGCTGTTCCAATATTTTCTTAAGATTCTTGGCTTGCGTTATATACCCTCAGATTGCTTCGCCAAACCATATTTTTGAAGATTTCTTTATTTAATTCAATGAATTCTACCCACTTCTTCTTTTCAGCACTGTTCTCTCTAACTTTCTTTCTCACCATGCTTGGACAAACCAAGTTGTGTCCATCTCTAGCTATAAGCTAATATTACAGATGTTTTGGTCAGATTTTACAGGGTTCTCTGTAACATTTGGTATGAATAACTCCAATTTTTTCTTGCAACTTAAACAATAACAATTAGTGGAGAGACAGTTCATATCTCAAAACACTCTTACACTCTTTTTTTGGAATTTTGCCTATCATTCACAATACTTATGTGAGATAAGAACACATAGGATTTTCTTTTTTCTATGCATTCTAACTCGCAAATAAATGCGATCAAAAGTCAGCTAACAATGGAGGTAATGGGATTTGCTCTTTTTTTTGCCTATAAAACCCTAAAAAACATCCAAAAACCTTCATCAATGTTTTATATACATGCTGTGAGCATATACTGTATGTAATGTAGTAATAGGAACATTCATAATAATATGTAATATTTATGTATTTCGGTCATTCTAAGTAAACAGTAGCACATTAATTTCACACATTTCACACATCACAAAGTTCATTATTTTCTTCAACAACTACTGCTGATCACGGCAGACTTTTTGAGCGCCGACTACTACTTTGGAAAAATTATGATCCAGAACCATATGTTTTTGAGCCTGATTATACCGAGGATGATCTACAAATTTTAGAAGCTGAGTGATAAACAGATCTACCAAGTGCTAAATGCTAAACAAGAAATACAAACTACTAACATAATAAAACAATCATTTACTGTACAATGTCTGCTCTCCCTGGGGGAGGGAAGAATTAATCATAATCCTGACACGGGAAAAAAAAAACAGTTACAGTCAAAGTTGACCAACTTCTCGGTTTATGGCAACAACCTTCTTCTATACACGTGAGAGACATGATTTGTAATCTAGCATTACCTTTCACCAGCTCAGAGGTGATGCAGCAACTCACTGGCTCAGTATGTCAATAGCTGCTAGGGTAGTTACCTCTCTGTTGTCACGGCGTCGCTAAAAGTCGTTTCTCGGTGTTAGCGCTTATAATAACAGAATTGTTAATACTTGATTAATATTCAGGTCACGACATTAAAATGGAGCATTGTTGGCGTTTTTTTGTATGTTTGTGGGAGAAATCAAGGACTCTAATTAGCTGGATTGTTAGCCACCTTGTACTTGGTGTATATGACAAATTGTAAGGCATGAAAAAAGAAAGACATTTGTGTTCTTGTCTTACATAGGGATTGTGAATGATGGGCAAAAAAAAAAAAAAAAAGGAAAGTTCCACCTTAAGTTTGCTACTCTTTAGTTCAAGTAACAATGTAGTAATCATTGTTTTCAATATTCAGGTATCTCATCTAGGGATGATGTTTGATAAGAAATTATCGAGTTTGAGCCTATTATCAAATCTTCTTATCGAACCGATTCCTTATCGATTCTCTTATCAAGTCCAGATAGGTTGTTGTAGCTGGAAAAAAACATACATTTGGTTTAACAAATCACTTCACATTCTGTACTGCTCGCTACGATAGTATTACCATATCTGAGTTATTGTGCAGACATGTGGGGAAATAACTACAAATGTGCGCTACATTCGTTAACCGTGTTACAAAAAAGATCAATTAGACTGATACATAATGTTGTATATAGGGAACATACAAACACTTTATTTATTGAGTCAAAAATATTAAAGTTCGATGATTTGGTAAAATTGCAAACAGCTAAAATGATGTGATATTAAATGATGGAATGGATTAAGTAAAGAAGTTAAACATTGTACTGATATGATCCAGTTTAAGAGGTTGTCCAAATGAATAGTGCTTACAAAGTACAAAGAAGAAGAATTATGAGAAATACTTTCAACCTTATTGAAAATAAGATATTTTTCATCTCAGTATATTAATAATGACTGAATTAATTAATTACATATTACAAAACTGTTGTATATACTAATTCACAGATATTTTATTATAAAAAGGTCAGTAAATGATGTATATATTTGTCGGATCATGTTTTGTTTAGTTATGTTCTGTTAGTTTTGGACTTCCTTAGTTGTTTTGTGCACTTCGGGGGTTTGTTTTAGTCACCATGGTTACTTATGATTTTCACCTGCCTTGTACGCGCACCTGTTGCTCATCAGAGACTCTATTTAAGCCTGCCTTTTCCGGTCACTCGTCGTGGCTTCATTGTTTGCATTTGCAAAAGCTACGTTGGCATTCTGGTTTTCGAGCGCATGATTCCTGTGCTAAGTTACCTTAGCTTCTAGTATTCCTGTGCTAAGTAAGTTTTTGCTTTAGCTTCTCGTGCGAAGGGCACGCTTTCCTTTTGTTTCGTTCCTGTCTGTTGTAATGTGTATGATTTATGAGAAATAAATCATCTCCTACCTGCTAGCTTTTGTCCGGAGCCGTCAGTTTTGCGTCCCGGGAGAACGAACGGCAGCACGTTGCACCCCACCGTGACAAATGACTGAGCTACGTGACGTCATTTCTTGTGATGTCCTACGGGGCATTTCTTGTCGGGACGGGATTCGTTCCCAGGGATTCGAATAAATAACCAACTCTTTTTCTTTACTATAGTGGTCTCGATAACGGGTACCGGTTCTCAAAAAGGGATTCGAGTCCGAGGACTCGGTTCTTTTCTTATCGAACAACCGGGAAAATCGGTTTCGAGCATCATCCCTAATCTCATCTATAAATATGAAGTCCACAAAGAAAAAAATAACAGATGGCTATTTAAATGAATTAATTGATAACACACAGATCACACACTTTACGTGGAAAACACCGTAAGCAACTTTTCATCCCAGTTTTGTGCGTACACAATCTTTATAGATGAGACCAGTGGTAGTAATGTCACTGTATCACCAATAACTTATCAAACATTCAATCAGATTCCTCTGATGTCCTCACTGTTCTGCTCACAGACATTGAGGGTCTTATTTACCTTGAAATTACAGTATAAGATCTGATGCATTAACCTATATTGTTGTCCTTAATTCCTTCATTTCATGACATTTGGTCCTGGCAAAACGTCTGAATATGAAACGACTCTGATAAATTCACATTTTATTCAGCTGCCTGTGGCACAGTGTAGCAGTTAGTTTTTTTTTAAGCAGTCCTGCTGTGTTCTGACTCAGCCAGCACTTTCTTATTTAGTATTCTGGTCTCATAGTGGCCATGTCAGAGAGAGGGATCCAGTGTGCTCTACATAGCTGGCTTGTGCATTCACACAGAGGATGGGATCTTGCCACTGTAAGTCCAAATGACCGATCATGCATGCGCGCCTGTGTATTTGTAAGCTAGAAAAGGACATGTTTATGCATTTAACTAGCGATGCGGTTGCCCACCCGCATCTGCAAACATACTAATGTGTGTACGGTTGTGTCAGGGAGTCTGTATGTATTAATTGTGTCGCTGCGTGCATTGCCGAGACGCCACTTTGTGTTAACGCATGCCTAGACTGATTCAAGCTCTGCTCCGGTGCTCTCAGGGCAAGCGTGTTTTTCAAGCAGGCGCCTGTAATGATTATGCAGACAACATGTGGGCCTTAAAGCAAGTTTTAGTTTTGTCTTGTTTGTATTTCTTGGGGAGTTTACACATTATTTTAAATTCGCCCCCCTGTCTGAAGCTGGTCAAAGGGGACTATTTAACAATTAGACAATTAGACTTGGTCAGGTTGCAGCTGGGGGCAGCTCTTGCAAATGGTATTTGTGTGATTAATGCTAAGCTGCAACAGTGACAACAACTCAATCAGCAGAGCGACGCCTATAGAAGCAAAAGAAAAACACATGATGATGTCCAACTTTAGAGGGATTCATTTTTAGCTCACTGCCTGCACCTTTGTTAGGTTGTTTGACTCACACCAAATCAATCTGCTTTTTATCGCATTTAATGGTCTGTGGATTCTTCGACTTTAGCACCTGCCAAAAATGTTCTCCTAATAAGCTGCCATTCAGATATGTATCTACCTTACGTTTCTTCCTGTACTGCATGATTTCCCCAGTCTGAAATTCTGCGGCGTTTACATGATGATGTGTGTCTGTTGAGCAATTTGACATTTGTGGCTTTCATCCTCTGAAAAGGCTAATGTCATTGCAATGACCTTTGCAATACTGACGCGGCCTGATATGGACCTTCTATCATCATATTCAGTGCACTGATACGGATCTGTAAATGTTGGACGGACATTTCCCTGACAAGTGTGGAAAAACAACAATGTTCAGATGAAAATATGTGTGTAATAGAGATGCGCGGTTTGCGGACACAACCGCGGACTCCGCGGACAATCCGCGGGTCGGCGGAGGCATGACGAAAAAAATTGATTTTAAATAGATTCGGGCGGGTAGCGGTTAAACCAATTCAGAAAAAAAAAATACATAGTTAAATGTTGTTAACCACATACGAAAAACGAGCAGCACTCTTTGAAACAGGCAATTATTCATCAGGCACTGCTGCAGCTGTCACGCCAAATTTCTTCCCCCCTACAGAAGCCTCCCCCCCCCCCCCCATTTACTTCCGGGGCTGCGTCCAATAAAGTCACAAAGTTGCTGGGGGTCCTTAACCCGTACGCGACTGTCCTGTTTCGTGCCTGTACAAAAAAAAACCAATCGATTTCTTCAGATTCCAGCAGCTGTCGAAGACGAAGTATCCTTCCAGCGACGGGCAGTCAAAGTGCTATCGATCGCTGTCAATGACCACGGAAGTAAATGGGGGGGGGGGAGGTTTTTGTAGGGGGAAGAAATTTGGTGTGACAGCTGCAGCAGTGCCTGATGAATAATTGCCTGTTTCAAAGAGTGCTGCTCGTTTTTCGTATGTGGGTAACAACATTTAACTATGTATTTTTTGGCACACATTGAATGTCTCTGCTGCATTGGCTCAGTCTCCTTTCTTTAACAGGAATGCCTTGCATCGTCTATATTAGATATATAACAACGGGTGGGTGGCGGGCGGTTGTGGTTTTGATAAAATGTTAGTTCGGGTGGATGGCGGGTGGATGACGACTTTTGTGATGCGGTTGCGGATGAAATAATTACCTATCCGCGCATCTCTAGTGTGTAATGTAAATATGTGTGCTGACTGTCTGCATGTGTGTCGCTACATCCTATGTTTACCTGCAAATATTGTGGTTGGACGTCAAGTTAAGACTAACATAGCTTTGTAAGGGCATAGTCCTGTGTGCAGGTGGATATAGTTGAGTGCTCTGATGGCGATGACAAATGCGGTAGTACCTCAATTTACGAGCTTAATTGGTTCTGTGATGGAGTTTTTAACTCAACACTTGTACCTCAAATCATACTTGCCAATCTTGAGAACTCCGAATTCTGGAGAGGAGATAGGGGGGGGGGGTGGTTATGGGGGCAGTGTTGCGGGGGCGGGGTTGAGGTGCAGGCAGCATACCTCTTCCCCTTCGAGCGGTCTTGGATTAAATTAAATTATTTTTTCCAATCCTTTTGGAACTTGCAAGTGTATTTCTTCTTCTTACTTGTCGTCGCCATGTCTCTTCTTCGTTCTTCTGCTTCGTCTCCTTCTTGTTGTGTGTGCAGTTGTGCACTGAGCTCCAAAAGCGTAGATGTTATTGTAGCCTCCCGGAAGAGTTAGTACTGCAAGGGGTTCTGGGTATTTGTTCTGTTGTGTTTATGTTGTGTTACGGTGCGGATGTTCTCCCAAAATGTGTTTGTCATTCTTGTTTGGTGTGGGTTCACAGTGTGGCGCATATTAGTAACAGTGTTAAAGTTGTTCATACGGCCACCCTCAGTGTGACCTGTATGGCTGTTGAGCAAGTATGCCTTGCATTTACTTGTGGGTGTGTGTGCTTGAAATTAACGTTATCATTAAACCAGTTAAAAGATCAATCAATCAATCAATCAATCAATCAATCAATGTTTATTTATATAGCCCTAAATCACAAGTGTCTCAAAGGGCTGTACAAGCCACAACGACATCCTCGGTACAGAGCCCACATACGGGCAAGGAAAAACTCACCCCAGTGGGACGTCGGTGAATGACTATGAGAAACCTTGGAGAGGACCGCATATGTGGGTAACCCCCCCCCTCTAGGGGAGACCGAAAGCAATGGATGTCGAGTGGGTCTGACATAACATTGTGAAAGTCCAGTCCACAGTGGATCCAACACATCAGCGAGAGTCCAGTCCACAGCGGGGCCAACAGGAAACCATCCCGAGCGGAGATGGGTCAGCAGCGCAGAGATGTCCCCAACCGATGCACAGGCTAGTGGTCCACCCGGGGTCCCGACTCTGGACAGCCAGCACTTCATCCATGGCCACCGGACCTATGCAACTCCCCCTCGCAAGGGACAGGGGAGAAGAGGAGAGAAGAAAAGAAACGGCAGATCAACTGGTCTAAAAAAGGGGGGTCTATTTAAAGGCTAGATTATACAAATGAGTTTTAAAATGGGACTTAAATGCTTCTACTGAGGTAGCATCTCTAACTGTTACCGGGAGGGCATTCCAGAGTACTGGAGCCCGAATAGAAAACGCTCTATAGCCCGCAGACTTTTTTTTTGGCTCTGGGAATCACTAATAAGCCAGAGTTCTTTGAACGCAGATTTCTTGTCGGGACATATGGTACAATACAATCGGCGAGATAGGCTGGACCTAAACCGTGATCATACAACATGTCAGTAAAGACCCATTGTTAAACCCGTCCAACGCTACATTATGTGACTGTGCCGGCACACTGTTTATATGGAGGAAAAGTGGACACCTGGACAGCATGCGGCTGTTAAGGGGTGAAGGTTTCCGATGAGAGAGGACGCTAAAGGCAGTGCCTTTAAGGCACGCCCCAAATATTGTTGTCCGGGTGGAAATCCGGAGAAATTCGGGAGAATGGTTGCCCCGGGAGATTTTCGGGAGGGGCACTGAAATTCAGGAGTCTCCCGGGAAAATCGGGGGGGTTGGCAAGTATGCCTCAAATCAACATCTCCCACTGAAATGGAACATAAATCAATTAAATTGCTGCTTGCCCTCCACCTCCAAAACAGCGCAATTTTAACATGTAACATTCTTTTGTTTAAAAGAAAAAAAAAACTTTTAGATATGTTACACGGCTCGAAAGATGGGCCAACTCTTTCGTTGTGCGACACATTTATTTTTCGGGATCAAACTGCAAAATAATTAAAACAGCTTGATGCCTCTGCTTTTCTCATATCACGTACTGACAGGACTTGTTCTCAAAATACAATGTCTGGAGTTAGACAATTTTACAAATATTCAAAAAAATATATAAAAACAGTTTATCTTCCTTTAAATCATGTTTTTAGTCACCGTTTAATAATCTATGGATTGTATTTATCTCTTATGTCATTTTACCGTTACTTGTACTCAACCTTACTGTCCTTGGTGCGACTGTACATCTACTGCCTTAGCACACAATAACTGTAGTTCAGCTTTGACACATATCTGCTGTGCTTATGATCAATACAACACTCAACACTCGTTTGGCATGTCCTTGTAACATAAATGGCATGTCCTTGTAACATAAATGGCATTTAACATCCTATTTTCAAGTATCTCTGAGGATTTATGCCGTGAACTTAGTCTTAAACTAAAGTTAACTGTATTTTGCTTCGTCACCGTGGTTACCGTTGGACCAACGTCCGCCATCTTAGAAGATAACCATCTACCATGAATTGATTAATGTGGACCCCGACTTAAACAAGTTGAAAAACGTAATCGGGTGTTACCATTTAGTGGTCAATTAACTAATACAATCTACTAATAAAAGTTTTAATCAATCAATCAAACCCTGAATTTGACTCGTTTTTAACTCATAAACTTAACAAAACAGACCTTAGCTTAACGTTGCTTACTCTAAAAGGTACAGAAGAAACTTTACACTGCGTGTGTGTGTTATATGCGAACCAGCTTACCTGCAAAACAATTAAAACATTGTTACAACCGGAGCTTGATGCCTCAGCTTTTCTCATATCACATACGGACAGGACTTCTTCTACAGCACCAGCTACTGATACCAAAGGCACCAAGCGTCCTCTGGTGGTGTAACTAAATATTGCATGCTGCATAGAAAAACATGGTAAACCTTGACATCACAAAAAAACAATAACCTATAAACAGTATTTATATCGAGTTTTCTGACCTTAAAGAGTTTTAATGGGGGGAGGGGCGCACTATTTTCCATCCATCCATCCATCCATCCATCCATCCATCCATCCATCCATCCATCCATCCATCCATCCATCTTCTTCGGCTTATCCAGGGTCGGATCGCGGGGGCAGCAGCCTAAGCAGGGATGCCCAGACTTCCCTCTCCCCAGCCACTTCGTCCAGCTCTTCCCGGGGGATCCCGAGGTGTTCCCAGGCCAGCCGGGAGACCTAGTCTTCCCAACGTGTCCTGGGTCTTCCCCGTGGCCTCCTACCGGTCGGACGTGCCCTGAACACCTCCTTAGGGAGGCGTTCGGGGGGCACCCTGACCAGATGCCCGAACCACCTCATCTGGCTCCTCTCGATGTGGAGGAGCAGCGACTTTACTTTGAGCTCCCCCCGGGTGGCAGAGCTTCTCACCCTATCTCTAAGGGAGAGCCCCGCCACCCGGCGGAGGAAACTCATTTTGGCTGCTTCTACCATAGGTGAGGATGGGAATGTAGATCGACCGGTAAATTGAGAGCTTTGCCTTCCGGCTCAGCTCCTTCTTCACCACAACGGATTGATACAGCGTCCGCATTACTGAAGACGCCGCACCGATCCGCCTGTCGATCTCACGATTCACTCTTCCCCCACTCGTGAACAAGACTCCGAGGTACTTGAACTCCTCCACTTGGGGCAGGGTCTCCTCCGCAACCCGGAGATGGCACTCCACCCTTTTCCGGGAGAGAACCATGGACTCGGACTTGGAGGTGCTGATTCTCATCCCAGTCGCTTCACACTCAGCTGAGAACCGATTCAGTGAGAGCTGCAGATCCTGGCCAGATGAAGCCATCAGGACCACATCATCTGCAAAAAGCAGAGACCTAATCCTGCAGCCACCAAACCGGATCCCCTCAACGCCTTGACTGTGCCTAGAAATTCTGTCCATAAAAGGTATGAACAGAATCGGTGACAAAGGGCAGCCTTGGCGGAGTCCAACCCACACTGCCGGACCAAGCTCTGACACTGATCGTACAGGGAGCGGACCGCCACAATCAGACAGTCCGATACCCCATACTCTCTGAGCACTCCCCACAGGACTTCCCGAGGGACACGGTCGAATGCCTTCTCCAAGTCCACAAAACACATGTAGACTGGTTGGGCAAACTCCCATGCACCCTCAAGGACCCTGCCGAGAGTATAGAGCTGGTCCACAGTTCCACGACCAGGGCGAAAACCACACTGTTCCTCCTGAATCCGAGGTTTGACTATCCGGCGTAGCCTCCTCTCCAGTACACCTGAATAGACCTTACCGGGAAGGCTGAAGAGTGTGATCCCACGATAGTTAGAACACACCCTCCAGTTCCCCTTCTTAAAGAGAGGAACCACCACCCCGGTCTGCCAATCCAGAGGTGTACCGCCCCCGATGTCCACGCGATGCTGCAGAGTCTTGTTAACCAAGACAGCCCCACAGCATCCAGAGCCTTAAGGAACTCCGGGCGGATCTCATCCACCCCCGGGGCCTTGCCACCGAGGAGCTTTTTAACTACCTCAGCAGCCCCAGAAATAGGAGAGCCCACCACAGATTCCCCAGGCACTGCTTCCTCATAGGAAGACGTGTTGGTGGGATTGAGGAGGTCTTCGGAGTATTCCCTCCATCGGGTTCTTTTGGCTCATAGGACTCCTGAGGCAGCGGACAGGTAGCGACAGGCCAAGCGGTGTGCGGCTTCAGCGGTCGCGGAGGCAAAAACTCGGAGATGGGAGGAGTTCGGGGAAGCCATGGAAAACGACTTCCGGACGGCTTCGAAGCGATTCTGGACCATCATCCGCCGCCTCAGGAAAGGGAAGCAGTGCACTATCAACACCGTGTATGGTGAGGATGGTGTTCTGCTGACCTCGACTGCGGATGTTGTGGATCGGTGGAGGGAATACTATTTTCCATCCATCCATCCATTTTCTACCGCTTGTCCCTTAATCAAAGTAAATCACTTAGTGCCAGAGATACATCGTATTATTAAAAAAAAAAAAAAATAGAATGTACTACTTACAACTAAGGTAGTTTTATAAAGTAGTGTTATCATATTTTACAGCGTTTACCTTTTATTGTCATTGCACATTAAAAACAATGAAAGTGTGGTTTATAAACACTCATCACGGTTTTGCGAGCACTATTTTGTGTTTTATTTAGCACATGTCAGAAGGACGCGCAAACTGTCAGTTCCACACACGGCTGAATGATTAGTGCGTCTGCTGCACAGCCAGGCGATGGACAGATGAAAATCCTCCATCCTATGTGTGTGTGTCAACATTTTGGACGGTCAGAAATAGAAAATATTTGACAAATCGTCTATTTAGTGATTTCCTTTTATTATTTCATTGCTGGATGGTTTAAGGGGCTGATTAAAACAAATTCAATTAATGTGTTTTGGTGTCTGCTGGCTTTTAAAAAAATTTTTTTTAAGTCGTTTGTTTTTTTTAATTTAGGAACTTTTTTATTATAATATACCTCCCACATAAAAAGACGTCTTTCATTGTGCTTTTTTTTTTTTTTTTTTTTTGCATTTTAGTGCAGCCTCGTTCACAGGATTAAGTGCCAGTGTGCATATGTTTGTGTTGTCTAAATTTTTATTCATAAAAAGTGTTAGCGATTATAGATGTGTGCTGCTGTTTCAACACATCGCACACAGATAACATGTATGTGCAGAAAATAATTGTCTCCGTGGTATGCATGCAAAATCCTCATTTAAATAAGGTCCTCTGCAACACTTTTCAATTGCACAGTGTTAGTAGATCTACAACACACCCGCTCATAGCACAAATTATTTTAATTTTTGCTCATGCTGTCCGGTGCATTGTATTTTTAGATCTTCGTAAATCAGGCCCATTGTATGTTAAAGAAATAAGATGACATGGCACCATGCATGCATAGGCACTGATCCCGTGGGTGCTTCGGGGCCCAAGCACCCATGTGGGACTGATGGCAACTTTCAATCTTTAAAATAATTTAAGAAAAATCAATCTTGTTGTTGTTAATTTTGTGACGGTTTATTCCTTTTTACATAATTAAAAAGCCACAAATCATATAGTCTTTAATTATCTAATCCTAATCAAGATTTCATTGTACCCGATCATGAACTAATGACACATTTATCTCGACATTGAACACTTATGAATGAAGGGCATAATTACTCAACAGCCATACATGTCACACTAAGGGTGGCAGTATGGACAATGCTAACACTGTCATAAAGATGTGTCATATAGTGAAACCACACTAAACAACAACGACAAACACATTTTGGAAGAATATTTCCTCCGCAACACAACATAAACACTACAGAATAAATTCCCAGAATTCCCGGATTGTAAATAATGTAAATAATTCAATGTATATACCCTGATGATGATTAACTTGTGTGATGACTGTATTATGCTGATAGTATATATTTATACCATGAATTGATTAACGTGTACCCCAACTTAAACAAGTTAAAAAACTTATTCGGGTGTTACCATTTAGTGGTCAATTGTATGGAATATGTACTGTACTGTGCAATCTACTAATAAAAGTCTCAATCAATCAATCAACCCTGCAGCACCAACTCTTCCGGGACGCTACAATATAAACAAACGCCATTGGTGGATCTACACCTACCATCCACTGTAATGATACCATGTACAATAGCGTATCTAGTCGAAACTACTATGATTACATTGATATTTTTTAACATCACAAAATCTTCTTTCGTTTTTTTTAAATGTATACTATGTTTATAAACTCAGGAAATATGTCCCTGGACACATGAGGACTTTGAATATGACCAATGTATGATCCTGTAACTACTTGATATCGGATTGATACCCAAATTTGTGGTATCATCCAAAACTAATGTAAAGTATCAAACAACAGAAGAGTAAGTGATTATTACATTTTAACAGAAGTGTATATAGAACATGTTTGAAACAGAAACGTTGCGTTTGTTTGTTTACTTACTACTACGCTGGGGACGGCGTGGCGAAGTTGAGAGAGTGTCCGTGCCAGCAATCTGAGGGTTACTGGTTCAATCCCCACCTTCTACCATCCTAGTCATGTCCGTTGTGTCCTTGAGCAAGACACTTCACCCTTGCTCCTGATGGGTCCTGGTTACCGCCTTGCATGGCAGCTCCCACCATCAGTGTGTGAATGTATGTGTGAATGGGTGAATGTGGAAATAGTGTCAAAGTGCTTTGAGTTCCTTAAAAAGGTAGAAAAGGGCTATACAGGTACAACCCATTTACTAAAAGACAAGTTGTCTTGTATGTTCACTATTTTATTTAAGGACTAATTTGCAATAATATAATTTTTGTTAAAATAGGTTGATTGGCAACACTAAAATTGGCCCTAGTGTGTGAATGTGAGTGTGAATGTTGTCTGTCTATCTGTGTTGGCCCTGCGATGAGGTGGCGACTTGTCCAGGGTGTACCCCGCCTTCCGCCCGATTGTAGCTGAGATAGGCTCCAGCGCCCCCCGCGACCGAAGGGAATAAGCGGTAGAAAATGGATGGATGGATAAAGCCAATAATGATTTTTTTTGTAGTCCCCTTTATTTAGAAAAGCACCAAAATACTTTTGGTACCGGTAACAAAATATTGGTATCGGGACAACACTAATACACACACACACACACACACACACACACACACACACACACACACACACTGAGTACCCACTGGCAGAAATGTAGATCGGCACCTATGCATACATGTACTGTATCTTCTCTAGTGAGTATGGCCGAAATGCATGACATCAATGCTACTGTCTGCAGCCAAATGCTTAGAGGGAACTCCTTATCCTTTTAAGACAGGACATACTGTATCGCTACTACTCTGACCCCAAATGTGCATGAGGGTTGTTTGACAAGCAGGAAACATTCCTGCCCCACGTTCTGCTTTCTTAACTTCATCTGAACATTTTTTTATGAGTGGTGTAGCCTGACTCACACCCTATTCATTTTTGGATGTTGTATGTTACATCAGGCTGCCCTTCTGAGTCACAGCTCACCTCCTTAGCTCAGGGCCATGCAGGCTGTCTGTCTCTTTGTCTTTGTATTTGTGTGCGCACTACGGGCCTCATCTATCTTCATGAAACCTCACTCTACGTTGACCTGTCTGCATAGCTAACGCTCATTCTATTCACTCACCCACTTCCCCATCCACGCTCACCTGGCTTCTGGAGGTCGTCTCCAAGTGACACAGGAGTAAATATGTTCTGCGAGCAGATCAGCCCTTCTTTCCCATTTTCTTCATGGCTGCCCCGCTCTCTGGGTTTATGTCAAAGTGACACAGTAATTAAAAAGCCTTAGAGCAGGGATGTCCAAACTTTTTTACTTGGGGGCCGCATTGGGCTAAAATTAAAAAAATAAAGTAAGATATATAGCCTATACTTATACAGTCGCGATCAAATGTTTACATACACTTGTAAAGAACATAACAGCTCAATTTGTGTTTCATCTGACATCACATGGACAAAGATAAGACCTTCTGGAGGAAAGTTCTGTGGTCAAAAATTGAGCTATTTGGCCACAATACCCAGCAATATGTTTGGAGGAGAAAAGGTGAGGCCTTTAATCCCAGGAACACCATTCTTACCGTCAAGCATGGTGGTGGTAGTATTATGCTCTGGGCCTGTTTTGCTGCCAATGGAACTGGTGCTTTACAGAGGGTAAATGGGACAATAAAAAAGGAGGATTACCTCCAAATTCTTCAGGACAACCTAAAGTCATCAGCCCGGATGTTGGGTCTTGGGCGCAGTTGGGTGTTCCAACAGGACAATGACCCCAAACACACGTCAAAAGTGGTGAAGGAATGGCTAAATCAGACTAGAATTTCGGTTCTAGAAGGGCCTTCCCGAAGTCCTGACTTAAACGTGTGGACAATGCTGAAGAAACAAGTCCACGTCAGAAAACCAACAAATTTAGCTGAACTGCACCAATTTTGTCAAGAGGAGTGGTCAAAAATTCAAACCGAAGCTTGCCAGAAGCTTGTGGATGGCTACCAAAAGCGTGTTATTTCAGTGAAACTTGCCAAGGGACATGTAACCAAATACTAACATTGCTGTATGTATACTTTTGACCCAGCAGATTTGGTCACATTTTCAGAAGACCCATAATAAATTCATGAAAGAACCAAACTTCATGAATGTTTTTTGTGACCAACAAGTATGTGCTCCAATCACTCTATCACAAAAAAATAAGAGTTGTAGAAACTATTGGAAACTCAAGACAGCCATGACATTATGTTCTTTACAAGTGTATGTAAACTTTTGACAGCGACTGTGTATGTGTACGTATTATATTAATACAATGGGTATTGTTGTGTTTGTACAGGGGAAGAAGACGACACAGACAGGAGGGACGTTGTTTAACTCTGTTTATTTATACATATGTAATATATATATATTGTGTGTATATATATATATATATATATATATATATATATATATATATATATATATATATATATATATATATATGTGTAATGTATATATAAATAAGAAAATAATACTAATAAACAAGGGAATGGGGTGTGACGAATCCAAAAGTGTATGGTGTGCGACTATGTGTGGTGATTAGCTGTTGAGTGTTACCAGTAGTGTTGAGAGAGAGGCGAAAGACCAAGAGGAGCAAGGCAGGCTCGAAGGTCCGTGAGACAGGCAGGAAGTCAGGGGCAATAGCGAGGCGTCAGAGTTTGTGTCCAGGCGGGAGGTCGAGCTCCAAGAGGCAGCCAGGGAACCAGAGGGATTACGGGGAGACGAGAGACACAGCTCGTAATGCGGGAACGGAGGAAATGCTGCTGGAACGACACGACACAGGACAATGCACAATGAACACGGAGGAGGAGAAAACACAGAGAGGGAGAGCATAGAGCTGCATATGAGTTGGCTTATTGTACAAAACAGGAAACTACGTTCTGGCACAGAACGCAGGTCTGCACTGGCTTAAGAAGCCCAGGAAGCTCATCAGCGACAGGTGTGATGAGTGCTGATTGATTGCAGCTGTGCACCGGCGCAGCTTCTGCAGGAGTGGCGCGCGCAGGCACACTCTTGGAGGTGCGCTCAGCAGAGCGCACAGATGCATGCGCATTGGAATGCGCCCGGGCAGTGACAGATATATCAATAACTATTATAATTGGATGTAAAAGTTGACTTCTACCTTGGTTACTTCTGTGACAACCTCCCTAAAATATTGTAATCAATCAGAAATATGAGGCAGCAAAAATGCACCAAAAAAAGTTTTGTGTGGAGAGTGTTTTGCATTTTTCCCATAATGCTTTGTAATGGGTGTAATTTAGAAAATTCAATTTTTTATAATGTCCATAAAGTTCAGTGAGCAGTCTGTTATGTGTGACCATGTCTATTGACATTTTGTGTTGATTGGATTTTTTTGGTTTTTGTTTGCATTGGGTCATGTAAGTAAATGCTGCACACATTTCCATTCAGAGCATAATTAAAGGTCATTGACTTGAATTACTCACGTTACCCACTGTATGACGACATAATAGCAACATCTAAATTGCCAGACTATTAAAATGAATGTACTCCCTTTGGGTGAGATTCTTTATTAAACTCATGACGACTTGCGGGACAATTTGAAGACGTATGCAGGCCGTAGTTTGGACACCCCTGCTTTAAAGGAACTGTCAGCAACTTGCTCACAGTTGCATTTTTTAAACCAAACAATATAGCAAGAACACCACCCGCTAGGTTATGTCACCATTAGTGGTTTACAATGATATATAGTTTTAAAATGCATACGGATATATTTTCCAGGCTATAGAGTATTCAGGCCGCAACCAGGCTGTGCTTCATTTGGAGTTTTTTAGTGTTCTCCTGTGTTTAATGTTTTAGTTCCTGTCCTGCGCTTATATTTTGGTGGCACTTCCTGTTGTGTTGGTGTTTTTCCGTAACCCCTTCACATATTGAGTACTGATCCACACACCTGCTTTCTGCTAGCAATTAGGTCTATTTAAAGGCCTACTGAAATGAATTTTATTTAAACGGGGATAGCAGATCTATTCTATGTGTCATACTTGATCATTTCGCGATATTGCCATATTTTTGCTGAAAGGATTTAGTATAGAACAACGACGATAAAGATTGCAACTTTTGGTATCTGATAAAAAAAAAGGCTTGCCCCTACCGGAAGTAGTGTGACGTAGTCAATTGAACATATACGCAAAGTTCCCTATTGTTTACAATGATGGCCGCATGAAGTGAGAGAGATTCGGACCGAGAAAGCGACAATTTCCCCATTAATTTGAGCGAGGATGAAAGATTTGTGGATGAGTAAAGTGCAAGTGAAGGACTAGTGGGGAGTTGAAGCTATTCAGATAGGGAAGATGCTGTGAGAGCCGGGGGTGACCTGATATTCAGCTGGGAATGACTACAACAGTAAATAAACACAAGACATATATATACTCTATTAGCCACAACACAACCAGGCTTATATTTAATATGCCACAAATTAATCCTGCATAAAAACACCTGCGTATTTGTTATGCTAGCTCCTAGCTCCTCTGCTAGCTCCTAGCTCCATAGAACACGCCAATACAATTCAAACACCTGATCAACACACACAATCACTCAGCCCAAAAGACCGTTCACCTAACCCAAGGTTCATAAAGCTTATATATTTTAAAAAATTTACGTACGTGACGCGCACATACGGTCAAGCTATCAAATGTTTAGCAGCCAAGGCTGCATACTCACGGTACCTGATATTCAGCTGGGAATGACTACAACAGTAAATAAACACAAGACATATATATACTCTATTAGCCACAACACAACCAGGCTTATATTTAATATGCCACAAATTAATCCTGCATAAAAACACCTGCGTGTTTGTTACACTAGCTCCTAGCTCCTCTGCTAGCTCCTAGCTCCATAGAACACGCCAATACAATTCAAACACCTGATCAACACACACAATCACTCAGCCCAAAAGACCGTTCACCTAACCCAAGGTTCATAAAGCTTATATATTTTAAAAAAGTTACGTACATACGCAAAAAAAAGTTGCGCACATACGGTCAAGCGATCAAATGTTTAGAAGCCAAAGCTGCATACTCACAGTAGCACGTCTGCGTCTTTGTCATCCAAATCAAAGTAATCCTGGTAAGAGTCTGTGTTGTCCCAGTTCTCTACAGGCGTGTGTGTATCGAAGTCAAAAGTCCTCCTGGTTAGAGTCTCTGTTATCCGAGTTCTTCCATCTTGACTGCATCTTTCGGGAATGTAAACAAAGAAGCGCCGGCTGTGTACTGTTGTTGCTGACTACGTTCGAAAAATACGTCCATTTCGCACCGACAACTTTCTTCTTTGCTTGCTCAGCTTCTTTCTCCATAATGCAATGAACATGATTGCAACAGATTCACGAACACAGATGTCCAGAATACTGTGGAATTATGAAATGAAAACAGAGCTTTTTCGTATTGGCTTCAATGTGGAAGGCATACCCGTGTTCCCCGGGCTACGTCACGCGCATACGTCATCCTCAGAGGCGTTTCGAACCGGAAGTTTAGCGGCAAATTTAAAATGTCACTTTATAAGTTAACCCGGCCGTATTGGCATGTGTTATAATGTTAAGATTTCATCATTGATATATAAACTATCAGACTGCGTGGTCGGTAGTAGTGGGTTTCAGTAGGCCTTTAAGGTGCCTTCTAGGTCTTCTGCATCCTGGAACACACCGGTATCGCCATCATGCGACCCGAGTGTCACACTTGCAGCTACACAACAGCTAAGTACACAAGCCAGACATATGTATTAGATATCCTTAGTTAAGAAATATTGCAGTACAAAACATATGTTTCAAAATAACTGTGAAATAAATATAGTTGCATTTTACTTCAGATACACAGTCTTAAAGGAAAAAAGGTATTAAAGTATCCAGTAACAAACGTGTCCGCATCATTCAACTTACTATGTCATGAGTGTAACTTAATGAATTCATGTGGAAAAAAAGGTGTTGCCAAAAACCAATCATTACTTAAGGTCTAAAGCATAAATCTGTCATGATGTTAGCGTTTTTCATACCCACCATTGTTCTTTGTTTAAGTAATTTTACCCGATCAAACCTTTTGTAACATTTCAAACTACAAAATAAAAGCACATACTTTGATTTGTACTGCTGTTGTATCCAATTAGTATCATCTGCAATACTCCAATATCGGTATCGTATTAAAAGTGAAACATTTGTATCAGGACACCCCTTAGAGTTACCTTATTATGCGCTGAAAGCCTGAAGAGGGTGAATTATAATGCTTAGAACACATTGGAATGTTAGCGCCCTCTAGGCAGCCGCATAAAGATTGCAAACAGCGCCTTTAATGAGTCAGATATTTGGTATGCGAGGCACAGTTTGTACCTTTGGGCTTCTTTGGATATCCAAGATATCATTAGGACAATTTAGTGCAGACGACACTTGGGAATTCTGCAATGAAATATGCTGATGACCAATTTTCTATCTTGTACTAAAACAACTTAAAAACTCTAAAGTTAATCACAATTCTTGATGATGGACGAAGGTCTACAAATTGCGATAAATTGTTTTCTTTGAAATGTGTATATGTTGCCTATACCTAACTCCCTTACTAACTGTAAGGAGATCTTTTAAGACACATTAACATTAACTGTGTAAAATGCAATGGAGCATTATTGCAACACAAAATAAACAATATACACATTGAGAAAAACATTTGGGAGTTTCCCGATACAACTTTTTCATGTCCAATGTGATGCCAATATTTAAGCCTTGAGTATTGGCCGATGCAATTTTATCCAATACGATATCATTATGAATCAAAGTACATACTTTCATTGTATTGCGGTGTGAAATGATAATGTGAAATCGTTAATTAAGGGATATTATTCAGAGAACAATTGTAGATATGCAAAAACATTAATCTTTTATGCTTTTGGTGTGGAGTGTTATTTAATTTTTAGTGACATTTAGTGGTCACAGAAATTTATTAAATTATTATATTAATTAGTCATATGCACCGGGATTTTTTAATACTTGTTTACATTGAAACTGCAATATTGTTCAGTGAAAGTTACTTATTACGTACGTCTAGCTTGAGCGCTTTTGTGTGCTTAGCTTTTGTGTAGCTGCAAGCTCCTACTGTAGTAGCCTATTGGCTTCCATGTTTACCTTTTGCAAATGACTTACCTCAAATACAAGAAAAGACCAAACTCGTGTGTTTATTAGAGCAATTTAAAGCTCTGCAGGACTACTCGTATCGCACCTTATATCAGAGATTTTAGATGCAAGATGCATGCGATATCATTTGATATTGGACCGATGTCTGATATCATTGACGGACTGCGACAAAGCTAAAAAAACATGTTAAAAAAGAAAAGACAGAAAAATTGGGTTTCCCCTTAAAAAAACAGCCATCCTATTGATAAAATGAAGTTCCTTTTTTTTTTACATTACTTTTGGTCTAAAACTGTTCACTTGGTAATGTTTTTTTCTTGAACTTGACTTTTTTCACCACCTTTTCTTTCTTTTTTTTTTTTTACTGTTTAAATACTGATGTTTTTAAACGTAAAAATAAGTCTAAGCATGTACAGTATAGTAACCTTAACAAACAATCTAAAATCAAGATTAACTTTAATGATGTGTGGCGGATGCAGTTCGAACATGTTGAGGTAGGATTACTGTGTGCCTGTGTGGTGAGTCTCTTCCCCTTAACTACACGGTCTTCAAACAGAGCTAATTTTGCGGGTTTCTGTGTTTTTTCATTAATGATATTTTTTAACCCCTTGGCCACGCAATACTGTATGTTCTACATCAAAATATGTTTAATTGTTAGTTTTATGGTTATCATCCGATTTCGCCTTTTTGTCACTATATTGCCAACCTTTTGTGAGGCCATCGCAAACGTATGAAGCTAGTGTGTGTGTGTGTGTGTGTGTGTGTGTGTGTGTGATGATATATTGCATTGCACTTGACCCATTTTACCTTCAAATGGCCCCTCTGTGTGACTGGGGAGGCTTACTCTCATAATCAAAATGAGGTATGTATCACTTGAGTGACTGAGGATGCAAGATTGATATGACCCCTGACTGACTGGAGAGTGCCAAGTGTGTGTGTGATGAAAATGAGGCAATTGGCCTCTTCTGTTCAATCTTATTTCAGGAGAGAGACACTTGGGGCAAGAAGGCACCATAGCACCATCTTCTTGTGTCTAGTAGGGTGTCAATAGACTGTGCAGAACTCAATGAATAGGCATGTAATTGGCCGGGTGGTGAGAAAACCCATTGTGTCTGTGAGTGTGTCCATGTTGTGTAAAGTGCTGCAAAGCTGAGGGAGGTACTTGTCGTTGTTCCTCTGCTGTGATGGTTTCACTGCAGTAGCCTCTGTCAGAGACCAGGACAACATATATATATATATATATATATATATATATATATATATATATATATATATATATATACTGTATATATATATCAATCAATCAATCAATCAATGTTTATTTATATAGCCCTAAATCACAAGTGTCTCAAAGGGCTGTACAAGCCACAACGACATCCTCGGTACAGAGCCCACATACGGGCAAGGAAAAACTCACCCCAGTGGGACGTCGGTGAATGACTATGAGAAACCTTGGAGAGGACCGCATATGTGGGTAACCCCCCCCCCCCCCCCCCCCCCCCCCCCTCTAGGGGAGACCGAAAGCAACGGATGTCGAGTGGGTCTGACATAACATTGTGAAAGTCCAGTCCACAGTGGATCCAACACATCAGCGGGAGTCCAGTCCACAGCGGGGCCAACAGGAAACCATCCCGAGTGGAGACGGGTCAGCAGCGCAGAGATGTCCCCAACCGATGCACAGGCTAGTGGTCCACCCGGGGTCCCGGCTCTGGACAGCCAGCACTTCATCCATGGCCACCGGACCTATGCAACTCCCCCTCGCAAGGGACAGGGGAGAAGAGGAGAGAAGAAAAGAAACGGCAGATCAACTGGTCTAAAAAGGGGGGGTCTATTTAAAGGCTAGATTATACAAATGAGTTTTAAGATGGGACTTAAATGCTTCTACTGAGGTAGCATCTCTAACTGTTACCGGGAGGGCATTCCAGAGTACTGGAGCCCGAATAGAAAACGCTCTATAGCCCGCAGACTTTTTTTTGGCTCTGGGAATCACTAATAAGCCGGAGTTCTTTGAACGCAGATTTCTTGTCGGGACATATGGTACAATACAATCGGCGAGATAGGCTGGAGCTAAACCGTGTAGTATTTTATACGTAAGTAGTAAAAGTCGCATCTTAAGTGCACAGGAAGCCAGTGCAAGTGAGCCAGTATAGGCGTAATATGATCAAACTTTCTTGTTTTTGTCAAAAGCCTTGCAGCCACATTTTGTACCAACTGTAATCTTTTAATGCTAGACATAGGGAGGCCCGAAAATAATACGTTACAGTAATCGAGACGAGACGTAACGAACGCATGAATAATGATCTCAGCGTCGCTAGTGGACAAGATGGAACGAATTTTAGCGATATTACGGAGATGAAAGAAGGCCGTTTTAGTAACACTCTTAATGTGTGACTCAAACGAGAGAGTTGGGTCGAAGATAATACCCAGATTCTTTACCGAGTCTCCTTGTTTAATTGTTTGGTTGTCAAATGTTAAGGTGGTATTATTAAATAGATGTCGGTGTCTAGCAGGACCGATAATCAGCATTTCCGTTTTCTTAGCGTTGAGTTGCAAAAAGTTAGCGGACATCCATTGTTTAATTTCATTAAGACACGCCTCCAGCTGACTACAGTCCGGCGTGTTGGTCAGCTTTAGGGGCATGAAGAGTTGAGTGTCATCAGCATAACAGTGAAAGCTAACACCGTACTTGCGTATGATGTCACCCAGCGGCAGCATGTAAATACTAAAGAGTACAGGGCCAAGAACCGAACCCTGGGGAACTCCGCACGTTACCTTGACATAGTCCGAGGTCACATTGTTATGGGAGACGCACTGCATCCTGTCAGTAAGATAAGAGTTAAACCAAGACAAGGCTAAGTCTGACATACCAATACGTGTTTTGATACGCTCTAATAAAATATTATGATCGACGGTATCGAAAGCGGCGCTAAGATCAAGAAGCAGCAACATAGATGACGCATCAGAATCCATCGTTAGCAATAGATCATTAGTCATTTTTGCGAGGGCTGTCTCCGTAGAGTGATTTGCCCTGAAACCGGATTGAAAAGGTTCACAGAGATTGTTAGTCACTAAGTGTTCATTTAGCTGCTGTGCAACAATTTTTTCGAGAATTTTGGAAATAAACGGAAGGTGGGAGACCGGTCGGTAGTTTACCATGAGGTCAGGATCGAGGTTAGGTCTTTTGAGCAGAGGATGAATAACCGCTTTTTTTGAATGCTAGGGGAACAGTGCCGGAGGAAAGTGATAAGTTTATAATATTTAACACTGATGGACCTAATAATACAAACAGTTCCTTGATAAGTTTCCCAGGAAGTGGGTCAAGTAAACATGTTGTTTGTTTTATCCCACTTACACGCTGTAATAATTCCTCTAATGTTATTTCATCAAAAATAGAGAGACTATTTTGGAGGGCAGTGTCCGTTGTATATACAGTCGTATTTGTGTTAATAGAACCCAGTTGTAGCTGGGATGCGTTGTCTTTAATCTCCTTTCTAATGAGTTCAATTTTCTTATTAAAGAAATTCATAAAATATACACTATATTGCCAAAAGTATTTGGCCACCCATCCAAATGATGAGAACCAGGTGTCCTAATCACTTGGCCCGGTGTATAAAATCAAGCACTTAGGCATGGAGACTGTTTCTACAAACATTTGTGAAAGAATGGGCCGCTCTCAGTGATTTCCAGCGTGGAACTGTCATAGGATGCCACCTGTGTAACAAATCCAGTCGTGAAATTTCCTCGCTCCTAAATATTCCATAGTCAACTTTATTAAGAGAAAAGTGAAGAGTTCGGGAACAACAGCAAGTCAGCCACCAAGTGGTAGGCCACGTAAACTGACAGAGAGTCAGTTAGTGCAAAGACTTTCTGCACAGTCAGTTGCTATAAAGCTCCAAACTTCATGTGACCTTCCAATTAGCCCACGTACAGTACGCAGAGGGCTTCGTGGAATGGGTTTCCATGGCCGAGCAGCTGCATCTAAGGCATACATCACCAAGTCCAATGCAAAGCGTGGGATGCAGTTGTGTAAAGCACGTCACCACTGGACTCTAGAGCAGTGGAGACGCGTTCTCTGGACTGATGAGTCACACTTTTCCATCTGGCAATCTGATGGACCAGTCTGGGTTTGGAGGTTGCCAGGAGAACGCTACATTTCGGACTGCATTGTGCCAAGTGTGAAATTTGGTGGAGGAGGAATTATGGTGTGGGGTTGGTTTTTCAGGAGGGCTTGGCCCCTTAGTTCCAGTGAAAGGAACTTTGAATGCTCCAGGATACCAAAACATTTTGGACAATTCCATGGGATGGCACTTCAAGTTCATATGTGAGTAAAGGCAGGTGGCCAAATACTTTTGGCAATATAGTGTATATATATAAATATGATTGAGTAGGAAATGATGTATAGTTTTACAACAACATGCACACCTGCCTTCAGTGTCCGCCTGGTGCCGTTGCTTCGTGCAGCCAGCCTGCACCTGTGCGTGATCATGGTGTCACATTAGTGCTTCCACCAAGGAATCCTCAGGCTACAGGACACCTGGGAGTTGAAGCCTGGAAAATGTTGTGTTTGCTTCAACAAGCACTCTGATCACAAAGTGGAAAGAGGCACAGAAGAGTCGCCAAGTGTTTGTGATATACTGTATTGTACGGCATACGTGTTGTCATGTTTGTAAACTACGCATAGTAGCACAATTTCGATTCCCATCCCAGCGTGGTAAAGAGCAACAGTTAGTTTGGTAAGGACATAGTCTTTGCCATTAAGTTGAATGTAATCAGTCTTGTCTTTTATTGATCCCTACAAAGTGTTTAAACTGTAACCATTATACATAGTACACACTAACTGTTTGATTGTGATGTGCATCTTAGTTGTATTTTTCCATTTTACCAAATTTGGAGGTGTTGAAATCGCCATGTAAAATTGTTAATGCTAATCAGTAGCATGTACAGTATATGGTAGTTCTTATATGTCTTGTACATGTTAAGAATGGACAATAATAAAGCAACTTGAACTTTACCTATATATAGACTTAGACTTAGACTTAGACAAACTTTAATGATCCACAAGGGAAATTGTTCAACACAGTAGCTCAGTTACAATGATGGAAAGTGTAAGGATGGAAAGGACAATGCAGGTATAAATAGACTAATATAGCGATTAAAAAATCTAACATATATACGAATATATAAATATGTGTACAGAATAATATATATACAGATACATTATGTATATATATATATATATATATATATATATATATATATATATATATATATATATATATATATATATATATATATATATATATATATATATATATATATATATATATATATATGTGTGTGTGTATATGTGTATGTATGTATGTATGTGTATATATATGTATATATACATATGTATAGGGGCGGTATGGCGTAGTGGGTAGAGCGGTCGTGCCAGAAACCTGAGGGTTGCAGGTTCGCTCCCCGCCTCTTGACATCCAAATCGCTGCCGTTGTGTCCTTGGGCAGGACACTTCACCCTTGCCCCCGGTACCGCTCACACTGGTGAATGAATGATGAATGAATGATAGGCGGTGGTCGGAGGGGCCGTAGGCGCAAACTGGCAGCCTCACTTCCGTCAGTCCACCCAGGGCAGCTGTGGCTACAAATGTAGCTTACCACCACCAGGTGTGAATGAATGATGGGTTCCCACTTCTCTGTGAGCGCTTTGAGTATCTAATAATAGAAAAGCACAATATAAAATCTAGTCCATTATTATTATTATTATTATTATGTATATGTATGTATCTATATATATGTGTGTATATATATATACACACATATATATGTATATGTGTATATATATATATATATATATATATATATATATATATATATATATATATATATATATATATATATATATATATATATATATATATATATATATATATATATATATGTATACATATATGTACACACATCACCGATATCAAATCCTCATGATCTAATATCGATTCTCAAATCAAACTATCAATACTTGTGATACTTTATTTATTTTAGATAATGTATATCATTAACAGAAACACTGTGTCAAGTAACTAATTGATTGAGCTCTTGTCTGGATGAAAAGTGATTGGCGGGAAAAATATATACATATATGATACATACAGTAAATGACACTACAGTGACCCCACTAATCTCACATAGACAAAAAAGTCAATATTTGTTTATGGAAAGTTTCCTAAATAATTCATAATCTCGGTGTCATTAAACATAGCAATTGCAACAAAACAGCCATTGCAAACTTTATTTTATTATTTAAGTAAATTACTGGCAATAACATGAGTAACTCAGTTTTATAAAACAATAACTATGTACCTATAACATGAGAGCAACATGGGGCATCCTTAATAGCATTATCAAAAATGGCACAAAGAGGGACTACCCCCAATACTTCTTAGACGGAAATAAAAAAAAATGACAACATAAAGGAAGTAGTTGAAAGCTTCAATAATTATTTTGTAAATATTGGACCAAAATTGGAAGAAAGGATTCCAGACCCAGTTCCAATTGAGGACTATAATGATACCATAGAGCGAATTCCCAACTCCATGTTCCTCAGTAATGTGACACAGGAGGAAATAGTTACAATCGGGAAAAAATGTAAATCTAAGACTTCAACTGATTGTAACGGAATTGATATGGAAACGATAAAAAAGGTTATAGAAGAGATCTCAGGACCATTAATGTATATTAGTAACCTATCATTTCAAACAGGTACTTTTCCAAACAAAATGAAAATAGCTAAAGTTGCACCAATTTATAAGACTGGAGACAAACATCAATTTACAAATTATAGACCTGTTTCTTTACTTCCACAATTTTCTAAAATCATTGAAAAACTGTTCAATGACAGATTAGAGAGTTTCATAAATAAAAATGTTTCAACTTCAATGGCTTTAATTGAAATTACAGAAGAAATTACCAATGCAATAGATAGTAAAAAATGTGCAGCAGCAGTGTTCATGGATCTAACTAAAGCATTTGACACTATTAATCACAATATTTTAATCAAAAAACTAGAACGATATGGCATCAGAGGGTTAGTCTTAAACTGGATAAGAAGTTATCTAACGAACAGGAAACAATACGTGAAGCTAGGCGAACACACGTCTACAACGCTAAATATTTCCTGTGGTGTACCTCAGGGATCAATACTAGGACCTAAATTATTCAATCTCTATATAAATGACATTTGTAAAGTTACAAAATATTTAAAGTTAGTACTATTTGCGGATGATACAACAGCGTTTTGTTCAGGAGAGAACACACAGAAGTTAATACAAATAATAACAGAAGAAATTAACAAATGAAAAAGATGGTTTGACAAAAACAGACTATCGTTGAATCTCAGTAAAACTAAAATAATGCTATTTGGTAACAGTAGAAGAGAAAGTCAAACACAAATACAAATAGACAGAAAAGAAATTGAAAGAGTAAATGAAACCAAATTTCTAGGTATAATGATTGATGATAAATTGAACTGGAAATCTCAAGTAAAAAATATACAACATAAAGTAGCAAGAAACACGTCAATAATGAATAAAGCAAAACATGTTCTAGACAAAAAAATCACTTCATATTCTCTACTGCTCACTAGTGTTACCATATCTGAGTTACTGTGTAGAAATATGGGGAAATAATTACAAAAGTACACTTCATTCATTAACGGTGTTACAAAAAAGATCAGTTAGAATAATACATAATGTTGGATATAGAGAACATACAAATCCTTTATTTATTGAATCAAAGATACTGAAATTCCACGACATAGTGAATTTGCAAACAGCTAAAATTATACACAAAGCAAACTATAACCTGCTACACAAGAATATGTAACAATTCTTCTCAAAAAAAGAGGAGAAATATAATCTTAGAGAAAAATGTAATTTAAAACATTTGTACGCACATACAACACTTAAGACCTTCAGTATATCAGTATGTGGAATTAAATTATGGAATGGATTAAGCAAAGCAATCAAACAATGTACTAATATGATCCACTTAACTTAAAGTGTTTACAAAGTACAAAGAAGAAGAACCATGATAAACATTCTCAATTTATTTAATTCATCCATTCTTTCACTCTCAAAATAATCTTACTTATCTCATCATATGAAATGTAACTTACTTCACCAATTATTATTTATCTATTTATTTTTATTGTTATTACTTATGGAGTACATTGTGAATAAATTGAGAACAGGAAGTGAACAAAAAAGTTTAGCAACTGTTATGTAAAAGAAAAGGGGTAGGATTAAATAAGCTCTGCTTCTTCCTACTCCTTTTCGAACATGTTGAAAAGAGAAACTGGAAATTGTGATGTATCATGTTGTATGCTTGCATGTTCGAAATAAACTCAAACTCAAACTCAAACCCTTTTATTGAAGGCTATTTGGAGACACTACATACAGAGTTGAACATAAATAAGATAACACATTCTGTGCAGAATAATGGCATCATTTGTTTTGCCCTTCAATTTTAAATCGTTTGAAGTCGATTCCCCAGGAGCAGCAACTTTTGAAATACGCTAGTTTTTAAATTTTGTCACACATTATATGTTTGCAAAATATATCGGTATAATTTCGGTATCGCCAATACAAGCCTGACATTTACGCTATAAGATCGGAAAGAAAATCAGTGGTATGGTGCTAATTTGCACAATTTGCATAACCTTAAGGTTCAAGGTGAAGTTTCTGGTGGGGATACTAAAGCAGCAAGTCACTTTCCTGATGCTTCGGCTGAGATAATTAGAAGGATAACGATAAGGAATTGTTCCCTTTTTTAAATTACTTTTCATCAGAATTCTTCTATTTATTTATTTTTTTTACCTTACTTTATGACCTTCATGTGTTTAGAGTAGAGTGTGTTAATTTAGGTCTCAGTTCTGACCTGCATTAAAATTCTACTTATACCTGACTGACTTACTTACTCACTTACTTAAAACCTGATTTACTAAGATCCAAATACCTCGTGCTAAACAGCATGTGCAATCTATAAAAATATTGTGTACTAATCTACAAACACTGCATGTGCAATTAAAAATGGTGCAAATCGCTTTATTTAAATGAGGGTTTTGTGTGTACTATACAGGGCATCACCACTGAGACACTCTCATTTACTGCACATTCACATTATCATGTTTTCAAACATGCAGGAGACATGTTGTGCAGTGCATCTTCATTAACTCCACTTTCATTTTCATTTACCGCTGAAGGGAGTGAGGCTGCACTGACTGTGCTCAAGACGCAAAAAATGCATACTTCAAGACGTATTTATCATATATGATGTATGTTAATAACATATTCTATGTGAAAAAAACGTCATTAAAAAATATCAAATGACACCAAAACGCATCAATTGAATTTGTTTGAATCAGCCCCATGAGTCATTCAGCAGCTATATAATTATAAAAGGATGTTGGTGATTAGATTTGTCTAACATTTTTTATTTCTAACCATCCAAATATGTTGAAACGTACACGTAGGACAGAATATTAAATGTCCATCGTCTGTATTTGCAGCTCAAGCACTGCTCTCTCACAGAGAGCAAACTGTCAGTTTGCACATCCTTTTCAAATGTGCTGATGGTGGTGAGTGTTGATAAATCACATTGCGCGAGCTGTACATTTGCATTTTCTTCTTCCAGTATTGTGTGCGTTTTGATGATCAGCACATAATTTGCATATTAATGAAGAGAGAGACGTAAAATGAATTGCTTCACTTAACAGACACAATCCATTTTGCACACGTTTAGTGTAAAATAGAAATGTATAAATACATAATTAACCTGCTCAGTGGTCTAGTGGTTAGAGTGTCCGCCCTGAGATCGGTAGGTTGGGAGTTCAAAACCCGGCCGAGTCATACCAAAGACTATAAAAATGGGACCCATTACCTCCCTGCTTGGCACTCAGCATCAAGGGTTGGAATTGGGGGTTAAATCACCAAAATCATTCCCGGGCGCAGCCACCGCTGCTGCTAACTGCTCCCCTCACCTCCCAGGTGGTGAACAAGGGGATGGGTCAAATGCAGAGGTTAGTTTCACAACACCTAGTGTGTGTGTGACTATCATTGGCACTTTTAACTTTACTTTAATGATATCTAAGATCACACATTCTGCTGCCTGAAACGCACTGCTAATAATTCCCGCCTTTTTTTTTTGTCGTTAGACATCTTCCTTAAAGGCCTACTGAAACCCACTACTACCGACCACACAGTCTGATAGTTTATATATCAATGATGAAATCTTAACATTGCAACACATGCCAATACGGTCGGGTTAACTTATAAAGTGCAATTTTAGATTTCCCGCGAAACTTCCGGTTGAAAACGTCTATGTATGATGACGTTTGCGCGTGACGTCAATGGTTGAAACGGAAGTATTCGGACACCATTGTATCCAATACAAAAAGCTCTGTTTTCATCGCAAAATTCCACAGTATTCTGGACATCTGTGTTGGTGAATCTTTTGCAATTTGTTTAATGAACAATGAAGACTGCAAAGAAGAAAGCTGTAGGTGGGATCGGTGTATTAGCGGCTGGCTGCAGCAACACAACCAGGAGGACGTTGGCTTGGATAGCAGACGCGCTATCCGATGCTAGCCGCCGACCGCATCGATGATCGGGTGAAGTCCTTCGTCGCTCCGTCGATCGCTGGAACGCAGGTGAGCACGGGTGTTGATGAGCAGATGAGGGCTGGCTGGCATAGGTGGATAGCTAATGTTTTTAGCATAGCTCTGTGAGGTCCCGTAGCTAAGTTAGCTTCAATAGCGTCGTTAGCAACAGCATTGTTAAGCTTTGCCAGGCTGGAAAGCATTAACCGTGTATCTACATGTCCATGGTTTAATAGTATTGTTGATATTCTGTCTATCCTTCCAGTCAGGGGTTTATTTATTTTGTTTCTATCTGCAGTTAAGCCCGATGCTATCACGTTAGCTCCGTAGCTAAAGTGCTTTGGCGATGTATTGTCGTGGAGATAAAAGTCACTGTGAATGTCCATTTCGTGTTCTGGACTCTCATTTTCAAGAGGATATAGTATCCGAGGTGGTTTAAAATACAAATCCGTGATCCACAATAGAAAAAGGAGAAAGTGTGGAATCTAATGAGCCCTTGTACCTGAGTTACGGTCAGAGCGAAAAAAGATACGTCCTGCACTGCACTCTAGTCCTTCACTCTCACGTTCCTCAGCCAAGAATCTTTCATCCTGGCTCAAATTAATGGGGTAATCGTCGCTTTCTCGGTCCGAATCGCTCTCGCTGCTGGTGTAAACAATGTGAAAATGTGAGGAGCCTTTCAACCTGCGACGTCACGCTACTTCCGGTACAGGCAAGGCTTTTTTTTATCAGCGACCAAAAGTTGCGAACTTTATCGTCGATGTTCTCTACTAAATCCTTTCAGCAAAAATATGGCAATATCGCACAATGATCAAGTATGACACATAGAATGGATCTGCTATCCCCGTTTGAATAAAAAAAATTCATTTCAGTAGGCCTTTATTCTGCCGCTGTGTAAAAAGCTTATTTTGTCAGTTCCAATCAAGCCCATCAAAAGTAAAAGCAAAGTGTTTTATTGATCAACTAATTCTGGAACAGTGCAGAAAAGGGGCATGAAAAGAAATCCCCCCAAGCAGCACCGAGCATAAAACGTTTGAGCAAAGCAAACGTTTGGCGGCGAAAGATGTTGCATTAATCATGGCTGCTCTATTTCGGCACACCCCGAAGACGAGAGAGGGGTAGACTGAGAAGAAGGCGGACGTATAAAATGGAGTGAAAAGTGTCAGTATGAAAGTAAATTAGCTCCTTCCCAGTCTGCGGAGTGGAGGATATTCCTGCCAGCATCGTTTAGATAGGGTTTCAAACAAAGCACCTAAGGGAAATCAATTGTCCTTGAGATGCGGGAAGGTCATGCTGGTGATCATGAGAGAGAGAGAGCGCGAGAGAGGAAGAGAGAGAGAGAGAATGAGGTGGTAAAGAAGATTGGATGGAGCAACAAATAGGTACAGGAGTGTAGCAGAGATGTAAATAAGAGGAGTGGGTAAAGACTGCAAGGAAACGAGCAAACAGTAAATGATAAGATGAGAGTTAGCGATGATAGTCTCTCTTTTAAAGATGGCCTACGGGAAGACATGGATTCCTTTCAACAAAACACATGCAGGCCAGCCTCTCTTGTATCATCTGACTCATGGAATGTGTGTGATATGAGCAGTATCAATGACACGCTTTGGGGAATGTCATCCCAACACTACTTCACCTCAGTGCGCGACCTCAGCGATTCAAAGTACACGCCTGTCTCGTAAGGACTGGAGGATAATTGCAGCTACAAAATATTACAGCGGTACCTCAGCACCCCACTGTTCATAGGGTTCGGTTTTCGACTGAAAATCCCACCAAAGTTTGCCCCGTCTAGGTTATTGTACGGCCAACCATGGCAGCTAACAAACTTCAAAACCCAAAACCAGTGAAGTTGGCACGTTGTGTAATTCGTAAATAAAAACAAAATACAATGATTTGCAAATCCTTTTCAACTTATATTCAATTGAATAGACTGCAAAGACAAGATATTTAATGTTCGAACTGAGATACTAACTTTTTTTTTGGCAAATAATCATTAACTTAGAATGTAACGGCAGCAACACATTGCAAAAAAGTTGGCATAGGGGCATTTTTACCACTGTGTTACATGGCCTTTCCTTTTAACAACACTCAGTAAACGTTTGAGAACTGAGGAGACACATTTTTGAAGCTTTTCGGGTGGAATTCTTTCCCATTCTTGCTGGATGTGCAGCTTAAATTGTTCAACACCGTTGTGGTATTTTAGGCTTCATAATGCGCCACACATTTTCAATGGGAGACAGGTCTGGACTACAGGCAGGCCAGTCTAGTACCCGCACTCTTTTACAATGAAGCCACACTGTTGTAACACGTGACTTGGCATTGTCTTGCTGAAATAAGCAGGGGCGTCCATGGTAACGTTGCTTGGATGGCAACATATGTTGCTCCAAAACCTGTATGTACCTTTCAGCATTAATGGTGCTTCCACAGATGTGTAAGTTACCCATTCCTTGGGCACTAATACACCCCCATACCATCACAGATGCTGGCTTGAGAACTTTGCGCCTATAACAATCCTCTTTGGTCCGTAGGCCACGATGTCCACAGTTTCCAAAATAAATTTGAAATGTGGACTCGTCAGACCACAGAACACTTTTCCACTTTGCATCAGTCCATCTTAGATGAGCTTGGGCCGAGCGAAGCCGGCTGCGTTTCTGGGTGTTGTTGATAAATAACTTTCGCTTTGCATAGTAGAGTTTTAATTTGCACTTACAGATGTAGCGACCAACTGTAGTTACTGACAGTGGTTTTCTGAAGCGTTCCTGAGCCCATGTGGTGATATCCTTTATAAACTGATGTCGCTTTTTGATGCAGTACCGCCTGAGGGATCGAAGGTCCGTAATATATCGCTTACGTGCAGTGATTTCTCCAGATTCTTTGAACCTTTTGATGATATTACAGACCGTAGATGGTAAAATCCCTAAATTCCTTGCAATAGCTTGTTGAGAAAGAATATTCTTAAACTGTTTGACAATTTGCTCACACATTTGTTCACAAAGTGGTGACCCTCGCCCCATCCTTGTTTGTGAATGACTGAGCATTTCATGGAAGCTGCTTTTATACCCAATCATGGCACCCACCTGTTCCCAATTAGCCTGTTCACCTGTGGGATGTTCCAAATAAGTGTTTGATGAGCATTCCTCAACTTTCTCAGTCTTTTTTGCCACTTGTGCCAGCTTTTTTTGAAACATGTTGCAGGCATCAAATTCCAAGTTTTCCATTTTGAACGTTTAGTATCTTGTCTTTGCAGTCTATTCAATTGAATATAGGTTGAAAAGGATTTGCAAATCATTGTAGTCTGTTTTTATTTACGATTTACACAACGTAAAACCCAAAACCAAACCTGGTTTTGGGTTTTGTAGTACGTATGCCGGATAGAAAAGGACGCCGGCGCCGGAGGAATAGAAGGACAAAGACAGCGCTCTATGACATCTTTGGTAGACTATTGCTTACGGTGTTAGTAGAATTGTCTTTTGTTACATGTATGAATGAACACAAACATCTGCGCAAAAATTGCATGTTTCAATGTGTACACCTGCGGCTTATAGACGTGTGGCCAAGATATGTACAAAAAAAAATGTGTCCAAAAATTAGGTGGATACAGCTTATATTTAGGTGTGTGCTGTAGCCCAGAAATTACGGTATGGAAAAGAGTGTATATGAATAATATACAGTATATATACAGTATAATATAATATTATATAATATACAGTAGTACAATCTATTAGTGTTTATAAGTGTGTGTGGAAACTGTGCAAAGTGTGTCAGTGGCGTGCGGTGAGGTTCATGTCTGGTGAGGCACTGACTTCATCACAGTCAGATTTACAAAACATATGAACCCTAAAGAGTATCTTATTCACCATGTGATTGGCAGCAGTTAATGTTTTTAGTTATGTTTATGTTTAATTATATTATTATATATTATATTATTTATATATATATATATATATATATATATATATATATATATATATATATATATATATATATATATAATATATATAATATATATATATATATATATATATATATATAATATATATATATATATATATATGTATATATATATATATATAATATATATATATATATATATATATATATATATATATATATATATATTATATATATATATATAATATATATAATATATTATATATTATATATATATATATATAATATATTATATATATAATATATTATATATATAATATATATATATATATATATATGTATATATATATAATATATATATATATATAATATATTATATATTATATATATATATAATATATTATATTAGTTATGTTTAATGTTTTAAGTTAATGTGTTTAAAAGCTCATACCAGCATTCTTCCCTGCTTGGCACTCAGCATCAAGGGTTGGAATTGGGGGTTAAATCACCAAAAATTATTCCCAGGCACGGCGCCGCTGCTGCCCACTGCTCCCCTCACCTCCCAGGGGGTGAACAAGGGGATGGGTCAAATGCAGAGGACAAATTTCACCACACCTAGTGTGTGTGTGACAATCATTGGTACTTTAACTTAACTTTACACTTACAAACTGTAGCATGCACACAAAAAAGCACATTTAATAAAAAAAAATGTTATTAAGGTATTACCTTTACTTATAAGTGCGGGAACAGTGGTGTTTGTGTTGGAAGAGTTGTGAATGAATGACATGTGAAATCCACGCTGCCGTCTGCGGGTGTACCTAATGTTGTGTCCCTGTTCACGGCTCCTCCGGCGCGTTGCGCGAGTATTGTTGTTTTTGCACTTTTTGGCTTCTTGTTAAGTGACTTTTTTTTGGGTGGATTCGGTCTTGCACGTGGAGGGTTTGGGTGTGGGCTTTGGTTGGTGTGGCGCTCCCGTCGGGCGGTGCATCGCGGCGGAGGTGCTTGGCACCAGGAGGCGGGGTTATGAGACGAGCCTCCAGTTTTATGATCGATCAGCACAAGAAATACGTTACACACATACAGTTGTTGACAAAATACACTGTACATTATATACCTCAGCTAACTAAACTATGGAAATGTATAATATAATTCATATAGCAATACGGTCTCACTGCACAGCAGGCTAGCAGTTAGCCCAGTCATTGTGCACAATCCATGTTGAGGCACAACGCAGTGACGTGCCTCAACTGGCTGCTGATCACAGCACCGTCTCTTCTCAGTATTTGAACGGCAAATGTGAAAATAAAAATACAAATAATCTAAAACTGGTGAAGTTAAATGGAAAATAACTTTAGTATAATCACTGGATACATATAACAATTTTTTTTTTTTTTTTTCTTTTTACTATTTTTTTCTTTCCATGATGGCAGGTGAGGCCGTGCCTCCCCTGCCTCTAGTGACGGCACGCCACTGGTGTAGAGGAATTATTAACTGTCAGGAACTCGCATGGCTGTTGTTGGCGTGACCTCAGGATGCAGAGATAGGAAATGACGTGCAGGTAATATGCTAATTTAATAGTTTTAACAGCAGCAACAGCAGGCAAAACAAAAACATACCAATACCTGTGCGCCACACCAAACAATGCAAAATGCAGACGATAGCAATAGCAGAAAAAAATAAAAATAAATGCATAACATGAAATACACACTAATATGTGCACACAACAATGCACCAGTGCTGGCAGATATACCTCTCTAATCAGTGATTGTTTACAGGTGAGTCTCCTAATCACCAGAAACATTTGTGTTGATCTGCGAGCAAGACAGGCTGTGACATGGCAGAGGAAGCACACAGGAAGTGGAAAAAAACTAACACTAACAAACACAAAAACACAGGGAAAACAATAAACTAAGGGCCTGATTTACTAAGATCTAAATACCTTGCGCTACACAGCGTGTGCAATCTGTAATATAGCGTGTATTATTAGTGGCCGTGTGATCTGCAAACACTGGGTTTGCAATTGAAAAGTGGTGCAGGCTGCCTTATTTGGATGAGGATTTTGCGTGACCTATACGGGGCATCACCATGGAGACACTCATTTACTCGACATTCATGTCATCATGCTCATGCCTGTGGCGTTTTGCTATGTTTTCAAAAAAGAAGACATCTTCCACTTTTAGTGGGATTTTACAAGCAGTTGTGGAGTGCATCTCCATTGACACCACTGTTTGTTTTTCTTTAACCGCTGAAGGTGTATGGGAGGGATGCTGCACTATTTCAATTTTTTTTTATTATCATACAGAATATATCAATCAATCAATGTTTATTTATATAGCCCTTAATCACAAGTGTCTCAAAGGGCTGCAAAAACGAACGTCATTGAAAAATATTAAAATACATCAACACACTTAAATTTGTTTTAATCAGCCCCTGAAGTCATCTGGCAGCTATGAAACTATAAAATGGTGTTGCTGAATAGACGATATGTCTTATTATTTTTCATTTTTGACGGTCCAAATTTGTTGAAGCACACACATAAGATAGAGGACTATCCGTCAATTGTGTGTCTTTGCAGCGCGAGCACTCCTCTCTCTCTGTGTGAGTTTGCGCATCCTTTTCAAACGTGCGAAAAACCCCGCAAAGTTGTGCTCCCAAAAAAATTATATTTGCATCAATGTACTAATATAATCCACTTTAAGAACCTCTTCAAATTTAAAGTGTTTACAAAGTACAAAGAAGAAGAATCATGATAAACATTCTGAATGTATTTCATCCACCCATTCCTTTTCTAGATAATCTTACTTATCTCACCCTATGAAATATAACTTACTTAACCAAGTATTATTTATTTATTTTTATTCTTATTACTTATGGAGTATATTGTAAATAAATTGAGAACAGGAAGTGAACAAAAGTTTTGGCAACTGCTATGTAAAGGAAAAGGGGTAAGATTAAATAAGCTCTGCTTCTTCCTACACCTTTTTGAACATGTTGAATAGCGAAACTGGAAACTGTGATGTATCATGTTGGATGCATGCATGTTCCAAATAAACACAAACTCAAACTCAATCTTCTCCTCCCAGTATTGTAAGCGTTTTGTTCATTAGCGTACATTCTGCATATTAAGGAAGACAGAGACTCAAAATGGATTGCACACCTTATTCTACTCACTTATCAATCCACTTTGCTCACGTTTAGATAGATAGATAGATAGATAGATACTTTATTGATTAATTCAGGAGAGTTCCCTCAGAAAAATAAAAATTCCAGCAGCAGTGTACAGAATTGAGAAGTAAATAATGGGGTATAAATGGAAATAAAATAGAAAATATTACAATAAGAATAAAAATAAAAAGCAACAATAAGAATACAAATATAACAGTAAAAATAAGAATATAACAAGAGAAATTAGGCAGTAGTGACCATGTTATGAAAATGTATTGCACTGTTATTGCACTGTTAATTGCAGTGTTTTTTGTTGCAGTTTATTTCAGTATTTGCAAGTTTGCACATTTTTTAGTACACGCAAACATTTCGTAAATCAGGTCCTAAGTCTATTTTAGGGGCGGCATGGCGTAGTGGGTAGAGCGGCCTTGCCAGAAACCTGAGGGTTGCAGGTTCGCTCCCCGCCTCTTACCATCCAAAAAAAATCGCTGCCGTTGTGTCCTTGGGCAGGACACTTCACCCTTGCCCCCGGTGCCGCTCACACCGGAGAATGAATGATGAATGAATGAGTTGTAAAAATGAATGATGGGTTCTCACTTCTCTGTGAAGCGCTTTGAGTGTCTAGAAAAGCGCTATATAAATCTAATCCATTATTAAGTCATGATCTGTTACAAAAAACACTTTAAATGCATGTGATAATTATAATAATCATAAAATAAATAGCATCCCTACTTCGCAGAAATTCACCCACCGCATATATCGGGAACATAACCCTCGTGATGATTGAGGGAAGACTGCATTTGTATTTTATACCACATAATCTTCTTCCAAGAAGCCTAGAGCTACAGCTTTTAATCCATAATGTTACAGAACACTCTCAAAATAGCCACAATCTCCACCCCTACATATTCAATCTGCCAACTAGGTCTTCTGCTGTGGTTTAATAGTGTCTGTAATGGCTGTAAATAATGGCCTAATGATAAATAGATGGTTGTATCTTGACTTAAGTACAACCCTCTGTGGCATTTCGCCCATTGACAGCTCCAGCACAGCCACAGAGGGAGTTATTTGGACACTGCGTTCAATGAGAAGTTGTTGCAGGGTGCAGTGCAAGCGTCTGGTATGCACACCTGTCTCCTCGCATGCTCCTCTCCGAGCACGCAGCCCTGCCACTTCTTAAGAGGGAGGAGACGGGCTTTGCCTGGACCTGCACCACGCACCTCCCTGCCCCTGCCTGGGGCCAGAAGGAAGGGCGGGGCAAGAGCGGGAGTTGCCAGAGGTGTGGATTAGAAGGCTGTCAGGGGCAAAGTGGTAGCTGAGGTCACCCATGTACACCAGGGCTATTTACCTTAATTGTTCTGCCTCTTGACTATTTTCATATAATGTCAATGCAAGGCTCTGCCAAGTGTAAAGTATGTAATATTAGGTCAAATAGAGCCATAAATCAAAACAGAAGCACTGATTTGTTCATTATAAGGACCTGTTGCAAAAATTATTTTCTCCGTGACAGTAGCGCTTTACTGTTTCGAGGAATCTGCTGGAAAATGATTAGTTGTTATCAACTGTATGCCATGCAAATTAAGTTGGCAGTTCAGGTTTGCTACATTTTCTCTATATTCAAATTAAAGTGTCATTTGAAAGGCAACTTGCACTGATTGTGCAATTGAAAGAAGCATTCCCCTGTACAGTCAGCATATACAGTCGCGATCAAAAGTTTACATACACTTGTAAAGAACATAATGTCATGGCTGTCTTGTTCCTCCGATAATTTCTACAACTCTTATTTTTTTGTGGTAGAGTGATTGGAGCACATACCTGTTGGTCACAAAAAACATTCATGAAGTTTGGTTCATTTTATTAATTTATTATGGGTCTACTGAAAATGTGACCAAATCTGCTGGGTCAAAAGTATACATACAGCAATATTAATATTTGGTTACATGTCCCTTGGCAAGTTTCACTGCTATAAGGCACTTTTGGTAGCCATCCACAAGCTTCTGGCAAGCTTCTGCTTGAATTGTTGACCCCTCCTCTTGACAAAATTGGTGCAGTTCAGCTAAACTTGTTGGTTTTCTGACATGGACTTGTTTCTTCAGCATTGTCCACAGATATTAAATGGGACAATGAAAAAGGAGGATTACCTCCAAATTCTTCAGGACAACCTAAAATCGTCAGCCTGGAGGTTGGGTCTTGGGCGCAGTTGGGTGTTCCCACAGGACAATGACCCCAAACACACATCAAAAGTGGTAAAAGAATGGCTAAATCAGGCTAGAATTAAAGTTTTGGAATGGCCTTCCCAAAGTCCTGACTTAAACGTGTGGACAATGCTGAAGAAACAAGTCCACGTCAGAAAATCAACAACCAAATTATCCCCCCCCACCTTCTCAACATTTCCCCAAACCAGTCCTAATCGTTTGTGCGAACACATTTTTTTTGTCTAACTCTTTTTTAATTTAACCTTTATTTAACCAGATAAGAAACCCATTGAGATCACGATCTCTTTCACAAGGGTGACCTGGCCAAGAGGTCAACAGCACACGTCACAGAGCAGTTTCAGAAAAGTAATACGTTAAGACATACATTTTAAAAAGAGAACTACAAAACAAAAACAACCTTTTAAAAACACAGGCACTGTGCAAACGTCTCTCGCAGTCTGTCCCTCAGGATAGAACGGAAGGCTCCAAATGGAAGTAGTTCAGAGAGTTTCAGTTTCGTCTGCAATGCATTCCATGCCATAGGGGCAGCAATGCCAAAAGCTCTTTTGCCAAATTCAGTCCATACATGGGGAACAGTTAAAACATACAAATTATTAGAACGTAATGCATAACAGCTGTTTTTTCTTTGTAACAAGTATGGAGGCATTAAACCTAAAAGAGCCTTATAAATGATTGTCAGCCAATGTGTGTATCTGCATGCACTCAATGAAGATAAGTCTGATTTCATATACAGTTGACAGTGGTGGGTGAGACTACGACAGCCAGTAACAAATCTTAGTGCTGAATGTAAAATAGTGTCCAAGGACTGGAGGCATTTAAATGAAGCACTAAAATAAAGCACGTCTCCTTTACCAATTACGGGCCAGATAGTCGCTGTCACCAATTTCTTTCTGACTTTAAGAGAGAAGCAGTTTTTATTTCTAAAAAAGAAACCAAGCTTTACCTTAAGTTAGAGTTCCGGCGAACAGTTTTTCACGGGACACATTTCTGGCCTTGTTGTTGTTTCTTGTAGTTTTTATAGTCTTTGGTATGACTCGGCCGGGGTTTGAACTCACGACCTACCAATCTCAGGGCGGACACTCTAACCACATGTTATTAACGAATGATGATTTATAATAATGATATAATAATAATGATGTATAATATTTAATATTAAGTTGTAGCGGCATTATTGTAACCGCGAACACTGAATAACTCTTTTTCCAGCTTAGTAACACATCACAATTGACATCACAAGTCATAAAATGTATTTTAGAATAACTTAAAAACTAACGGCACAAACGGAAATGTTTGCAGCACAAACGATTGGGACAAGTTTGGGGAGATTTGGACACGTTGGGGGGCACAAAGAGGGGAAAACTTCACACAGAAGTGGGATCCTAACCTTTAAATCGGTTGAGAAATGTGGATGTTTGGAAACATTTGCAATAATTTCCCACCAAAAATAAAAAAATACATACGGAAAAATGTGACATTCCTGGAAATGTGGAAACTATTTGGCAAAAAAAATGCTGGCACGTGTATAATTTCTTTGTTTCCTGCATTGAACAAAGAGAGTACAGTCTACCAAGTCAAATTCCTTCTGTGTTAAACATCTTATTCTGATTGTGATGAATGAGCAGAACATTTTAAAAGTTTAAAATAATACGTTATGCGTAAATGTTTCGGAACACTACTTTGGACCATTCACAATATAAACATCACGTCCACAGTCTGATATCAACATTTGAACAATGGGCTGGAGGGGGCAGCACGGTGGTACAGGGGTTAGTGCGTGTGCCTCACAATACAAAGGTCCTGGGTTCAATCCTGGGCTCGGGATCTTTCTGTGTGGAGTTTGCATGATCTCCCCGTGACTGCGTGGGTTCCCTCCGGGTACTCCGGCTTCCTCCCACCTCCAAAGACATGCACCTGGGGATAGGCTGATTTGCAACACTAAATTGGCCCTAGTGTGTGAATGTTTTCTGTCAATCTGTGTTGGCCCTGCGATGAGGTGGCGACTTATCCAGGGTGTACCCTGCCTTGCGCCCGAATGCAGCTGAGATAGGCTCCAGCACCCCCCCCGTGACCCCTAAAGGGACAAGCGGTAGAAAGTAGATGGATGGATGGATGGATTTGGGCTGGAGATCGTACAGCATGATACACAGTGTTAGACATAGAATTCATAAAAACTCGGAATCGCAAAGAAGTGTAATAATAAAAACACAATAAAACAAACAGAAAGGTTTTTAAAAATTGTAAATATTCAAATCTTCTGCGTTATTCAATGAGCAAATTATCTTTTTTCTTGGGTTTGAATCAGCCACCCGAGTTTGACAGCATGGCAACAAGGAGTACCACATATCCTGAACACTTCATTGCATACTCTTGCACAACCTAATGAGGTCCGATACAAGAGCTGTATCAAATATTTAGCCTTTACAAAGATAATAATGTTCCAGTTCTGCTGGGCCAGTAATCACCAGCAAGGCTGCCACAAATCTTCATTTAGAGGATTAGCCAGCAGGGAGACAGCTTGTGTTCTTCAGCTTTTATCAGAGCTCTGTGCCCAAGTTCTTTGCTTTCCTGTCTCCTACACCCAAACCAGCTACCATGTTCCCTGCACACATAACAGTAGTAATAATAATAATGGATTAGATGAGGGGTGTCCAAACTTTTTCCACTGAGGGCCACACATGGAAAAATTAAAGCATGCGGGGGCCATTTTGATATTTTCATTTTCAAAACCAAAACAAAATATATGTTTTTTTTTTTTTTTTTTTTTACCATTAGGGCCCCTGGGGACCATAAAGGGTCTAAGTCATTAAAATGTTAAAAAAAAGTCAAATTAATTTTTTTATTTTTTTATTTAACGCTTACAGTAAATCTCTACAGTATATCAACCTCAGGTTGATATAAAGTTTAAAAAAAACAAAAAGGTTTTATGCCTTTTTTGTCAAAGACAACTTTGTTTTTTATAATAAAACTGAAATATGCAGTATTTCCCCCACTGCCCAAAACATTCAGAAAGCAATGTTTGATGTGAAGTAATTTGCGCCTTAAAAAGATCAATAATGCAGGACACCATTGATTTTAATTCATTATTATTTTTGAGTAATCACAGTGAAAAGATAAATAAAATCCCATTAAATATATTTGGGATCCAAAAGGTGCCCCACTCATAAAGTGATACATTTTTATTAGTTGTTTTTTTTACTTCCTACACTTAAGTTACGAGATGAACTTCAGATATAGCTGTCGTTTTTAGGTTTGAACTATTATTTTGTTTGTTTTTTATTCTCTTTTGTCAAAGAAAACATTGATGTTTTTGTATGGCAACCATATAATATATCAGAATCACAATCAGAATCAGAATAGTTTTATTGCCATTGTTTGAGAACAAGCTCACAAACTAGGAATTTTTATTTTTTTATTTAAAAAAAAAAAATTATATTTTTAAAATTTTTAAATTTTTTATATGCAGTATTTTGCACATTAAACATTTTAAAGTGAAATGTTTGAAATAATTGGAGCTTTGAATAGGTCAATAATTCACTATTAGTGTTGGATTGATTTTTTTTTGTTTTTTTGAGCAATGTCAAAAAAATAAAAATAAACATAGACTAAAGAACAAAAACAGCCTGCATGGCAGCTTTGTGTCAACATTGCAACTTTTTCAAGTTAGATTTCACCTCATTCCACTTTTTTTAATGTTTAAATTGTATTTTTGCAATAGCATTTCCAGAATGTGTGGCGGGCCGGTAAACAATTAGCTGCGGGCCGCAAATAGGCCCCCGGGCCGCACATTTTGGACACCCCTGGATCAGGTTCATATAGCGCTTTTCTAGGCACTCAAAGCGCTTCACAGAGAAGTGAAAAGCCATCATTCATTCACTCCACATTCACACGCTATGGTGGTAAGCCACAGCACTGTATCTGCAGTATAGAAGAAATATGTGTGCCTGATCGTCTTGTCTCACCGCACATATGCCCGCACCCACGTGCACATTTATGCTCACCCGTCCTGTCAGATTGTCCCCTTTGGGAGCATCAGCCGCCCGTTTGGCACTCCTACTCAAGACACAACAAATTAAGGTCACAGCAGGAATAGCCGAGCCAGCAAAGGACAATGTGATCTATGTTTTTTGTACTCCTTTGACCGTTGAAAACTGGAATGACTCCATGCAGCAAGAGAGTTGTCGACAAATGGCTTCTTTCACGCTTTGAGGGAAACTGACCCGGATGTGCCATTTTTTCAGCATAAAAGGTGACATTCCTCCGCCTTTGAATCCAGGTTAGAAGACAGACATGACTGCTCCCCCGATGACTCTTTGATAATACCGACAAAGAACTATAGCCCCTCTTGTGTCTGCTGGGACTCATCTTCGGCTTTTATGACTCCATCAATGTTTTTCCCCCCAATTCATTTTTAGATAATTAGCTTGTGGCCCACACTCAGAAAACATACTTTGAACAGTGACTTATCATGGCTGTGGTACTGCTTTTGTAACATTAACACTTGACTTTCAAAGCTTGGGACCAAGCATGCACTTTGTACCTTGACATCTAAATACTGTAAGATTGCATTGGTGTTAAATGTTAAAGGCATCCTCTAATGCAGTGTTTTTCAACCTTGTCTGAGCCAAAGCACATGTTTTTCATTGAAAAAATCCAGAGGCACACCACCAGCAGAAATCATTAAAAAATTAAACTCAGTAGACAGTAAAAAGTCGTTGTCGCAATTGTTGGATATGACTGTAAACCATAACCAACCATGCATCACTATAGCTCTTGTCTCAAAGTAGGTGTACTGTCACAACCTGTCACATCACGCCGTGACTTATTTTGAGTTTTTTGCCTTTTACCCGTGTGTAGTGTTTTGGTATTTTGGTGGCTTTTCCTGTTTTGTTGGTATTTTCCTGTTGCAGTTTCATGTCTTCTTTTTAGCGCTATTCCCCACACCTGCTTTGTTTTAGCAATCAAGAATATTTAAGTTGTTGCTATCTTTTTTTGTGTGGACATTGTCGATTGTCATGTCATGTTCAGATGTACATTGTGGACGCCGTCTTTGCTCCACAGTAAGTCTTTGCTGTCGTCCAGCATTCTGATTTTGTTTACTTTGTAGCCAGTTCAGTTTTAGTTTCGTTCTGCATAGCCTTCCCTAAGCTTCAATGCATTTTCTTAGGGGCACTCACCTTTTGTTTATTTTTGGTTTAAGCATTAGACACATTTTTACCTTCACGCTGCCTCCCACTGTTTCCGACATTTACATAGCAATTAGCTACCGGCTGCCACCTACTGATATGGAAGAGTATTACACAGTTACTCTGCCAAGCTCTAGACAGCACCGACACTCAACAACAACACATAATTTGCAGTCTATAATTACTGGTCTGCAAAAAAATATTTTTAACCCAATTAGGTGAAATTAGATAATATCCCACAGCACAGCAGACTATATCTCAGGGCACACTAGCGGCCGCGGCACAGTGGTTGAAAAACACTGCTCTAATGCTGACAGCATTGGCACTTATTTCGTAGTTTGGACCTACAAATTATGTCTACAGGTAACCCTGTTATAGTTATTTTGTCATGTCTTTTGATCATGTTTTGTTTGGCCAGGTTCTTTTTGATTTTTGGACTCTTTTTAGTTCCTGTTTGTGCACTCTTGTTTGTTTTTGTTTCCATGACAAGCCATTAGTTGCACCTGTTTTCACGTTCGGACTCACGCACCTGTCAGCAATTATGCCACTATTATTTAAGCCCGTCCTTTTCAGTTAGTCTGTCTGGTGACATTACTTCTGACACACATGCTATCCTTTGCTTCCTGTTGATGCCATAGTCCATGCTTCATGCCATGCCACAGTAAGTCTTTTTAGTTTCATGTTCATAGTTTATGCCTTTGTGCTAGTTTAGTTTTCATAGCCAAGTTTGTACGTCCGCCTTGTGCGCGCCTTTTGTTCACTCTTTTTTGTTAGAATTAAAATAATGTCTTTACCTTCACGCCATGTCCGGTCCAGTTCTTATGCATCTCGGGAAAACAAACTCCACCATAGTCCACGTCGTGACAGATTTGAGATTCAGCACATTTTGAAACCCCCACTTTTAGCTCCAAAATAAGCTTGCCGGCGTCACCTATAGAAGGCTGGAGGTAATTGTATAGGCTGTGTTACAGCAGTAAGAGCATTCTTATGGCCCCAATTACCTGACACAAGAAAAGTCACACATTGGGGAGTGTACAATAAACTATCCACGGCAATAGAGTGTTGAATATCTTAAAATGTGTTTGGTGGCAATTCCAACTTTGAACACAGCGTCAGTGGCTATGTAGATTGGCACTTTCCATTATTTACAGCAGACTGCATTGCAAAATGATTAACCCAACACCTTCCTCTCACACAAGACCACTCCAGGAATGGGGTCATATGAATCCCTTCCCTACTGTATTGTTTTGGTAGCATCATTATCCCGAATCATTTTATTTTATTGGGCAGAATTTGAAGAAATGAGCAAAATACCCTCACAGGGGAGAAAAACAAACTGTGCTTGGAGCATACACACCGGAGGCTGCATTATTACCTGCTCAGTGGCCTAGTGGTAAGAGTGTCCGCCCTGAGATTGGTAGGTCGTTAGTTCAAACCCCGGTTGAGTCATACCAAAGACTATAAAAATGGGACCCATTACCTCCCTGCTTGGCACTCAGCATCAACTGTTGGAATTGGGGGTTAAATCGGCAAAAATTATTCTCGAGCGCGGCCACCGCTGCTGCTCACTGCTCCCCTCACCTCCCAGGGGGTGATCAAGGGTGATGGGTCAAATGCAGAGAATAATTTCGCTACACCTAGTGTATGTGTGACAATCATAGGTACTTTAACTAGCTGGCATGCTTTACATAAAACCTTACAGCATCAGGCCATCAAATGAACAATGAGCAATGCACCACGCCATATTCAACGAAACTCGCATACAAATATTATTTACTTATGTGATGTTCAAGAGAATGAGCCTTTATAACATTTCTCATTTGAAGTCAATCACAGTTTATTTATACGGCCCTTAATCACAAACACCTCTGATCCCACATCAGGGCAAGAAAAAAGTCAACCCAATGGACACAATGAGAAACCTCGGAAGGGACTGCTGATGTTTTTGACTTTTGCGAGGGCAGTCTCAATAGAGTGATTTGCCCTGAAACCAGACTGAAAGGGTTCAGAGAGATTATTAGACGCTAAGTGTTCATTTAGCTCCTGTGCAAAGTAGTTTTCCAGGATTTTCGAGATAAAGGGAAGGTGGGACACCGGCTGGTAGTTTACAATGAGGTTTCTCATTTGAAATGTACATATAATCAATCAATCAATCAATCAAAGTTAATTTATATAGCCCTTATTCACAAGTGTCTCGAAGGACTGCAAACATTTCACAGCATTTTAACCACATTATTAGCTAAATAAATACAAAATGATCTGGAGCCCAGCTTTTCCAGAAGACACGTCCTTTCCAACACAACCCCTCGACCTCCCTTGAAGGGCGGTATCGTATTCTGCCCGAGTGTACGCCTGTGTAATCTGTAGCTGCTGGGAAGGTGACCTTCATGGCATGCAGGGAGGCGACAGTAGAAGACGACATGCCAAGCAAAAAAAATGCTGGGGACAAGGGAATTTTCATTACGGAATGGAATAAAGGTGCATTATTCTTTATTTATGACAGTTGTAAGAAAAATACACAAAGCATATAATCCAGGTTTAAAGCACGGAAAAACTCTTTCATTAAACATGTTTGTCGTGCATCCATTGCGCCCCAAGGCCTCTATAAAGGAGATTTAAGTGCCAGGGAATGTTACTGGCTGCAATAGTCGACGCAGCCAAATGCACCCTTGCTCATGAATGATTCATGTCCCAGTCGGCCCCCTGGTGAGAGGGAGCTGGACAGCTGGGCTGCTGGTTGCTGTGTGTGCATGGTGCAGAACAAGGTGAGACTTTTTATGGCTCCCACCTACATCGCACGTCAAATCCCAATCTGGAGCTCTCAGCCCAGCCTTTACATCCCCAACTGTCTCTTTTCTTTTACTCATGCCCTTGCATTGTCATCCTTCATCCCCCGCCTCATTCCCCCCCGCCCCCTCTAACTGAGCCCCTTTATTTTCAACAGTGACAATCACTGTATTTTCCGTCTCACTGCCCCGTACTGCCGCAGTCTGAGGCTCAACATCATTGCAAGACCGAGGGAGAAGAAAAGTAATGGGAGTGGGGACGCGTGTGTGTGTGTGTGTGTGTGTGTGTGTGTGTGTGTGTCCGTCCAACATAGAGAAAAGGCTACATAATGGTTTGTTGTTGATGTCACATCTGTCGGCGCCTTCAGTGCAAGCTGTGCAGCGGGAAGATGAACTCTGTGACATTCCGACACATGTCAGCAGGCCTCACATGCAAGCTGACCAAAAAAAAAGCGTTGACTACATAAACATAGCATTTAACGAGGAGCTATGATGATTTTAATCTACATTTAAAACACTTCCTTGTGGTCTAGATCAGTGTTTTTCAACCTTTTCTGAGCCAAGGCACATTTTTTTTCATTGAAAAAACGCAGAGGCACACCACCAGCAGAAACATTCAAAAATAAAACTCAGCAGCCAATAGTGACAGTAAAAAGTCGTTCTCGCAATTGTTGGATACGAATTCAAACCATAACCAAGCATGCATCACTATAGCTCTTGTCTCAAAGTAGGTGTACTGTCACAACCTGTCACATCACGCCGTGACTTATTTGGAGTTTTTTGGTGTTTTCCTGTGTGTCGTGTTTTAGTTCTTGTCTTGCGCTCCTATTTTGTTGTTGATTGTCATGTCATGTACGGATGTACTTTGTGGACGCCGTCTGCTGCTCCACACGCTGTAAGTCTTTGCGGTCGTCCAGCATTCTGTTTTTGTTTACTTTGCAGCAAGTTCAGTTTTAGTTTCGTTTTACATAGCCATCCCTAAGCTTAAATGCCTTTTCTTAGCGGCACTCGCCTTTTGTTTATTTTTGGTTTAAGCATTTGATACCTTTTTACCTGCACTCTGCCTCCCGCTGTCTCCTGCATATTGTGATCACGACAAACCATGTTCTCGACATCAACAAAGCAATTAGCTACCTGCACAGACACTTAACAACGGCACATTTGCGGATTACAATTACTGGTTTGCAAAAAATATTTTTAACCCAATTAGGTGAAATTACATAATCTCACATGGCACACCAGACAATATCTCACGGTATACTAGTGTGCCGTGGCACAGTGGTTCAAAAACACTGGTTTAGATAATATGCATTGGATACGCTTTAGTGTAAATTTTGCTGTGCAGTCACTTTAGTAACCCGTTTTTTACAACCTGTCTGCAAGATGTTCAATTGTGGAGCCATTCCCAGATTGCAAATGAAAACACGCTCCACCCTCTCCAAAAGTATTACAATGTATCTTTTAAAAATGTAAACTGTTTAACTATGTATCTTGAAGTCATCACCGCTAAGTCCTCCTGCCCCTCTGGCCGAGAGCTCGACTATAAGGGCCTGATCTACTAAAGGTTTGCGTGTACTAAAACACATGAAAGCTTGATAGCACAAGCAAAACTGGCCTACTAAACTCTTGGGCAGAGGATTGCGCCTCTTAAGTGGGCCGAATAAGAAGCGGAATCCATTTTGCATGTCTGTTTTCGTGGGAATACAGAATTTATGCCGATTATTAGAACACCTACAATACTGGGAGGAGGTGATGTAAATGCAAAAAGTGTTCTGCGGGCGCTAATTTGCGTCTTTATTTAGCACGTCTGAAATCTACTGCTGTGAGAAAGACGCTGGATCGCGCCGCAAAGACAGCTGGACAGAGAAGCCTTCGTCCTAATTCCTATACGTGTGTGTGTCAACGTATTTGGACTGTCATAAAAAATAACAGACATATCTTCTATTCAGCAATATCATTTTATAAATGTATAGCTGCTGGATGACTGCAGGAGATGATTAAAACAAATTGAACTGATGTTTTTTTAGTGTCTGCTGGCGTTTTTTTGTTTATAGCATTAGTTTTTCTCATTTATGAAATATTATATTATACCTCCTATATTAAAAAACTGTCTTGCAATATGCATTTTCTTAAGTTTGGATCATTTCAGATGAATTAATGTACTGCAGAGTTGGAATGGTCCCCCGCCTCCCTGCAGAGTGCGCCGCCAATCTGCTTAAAATAGTTTCTGTCGCCTGTCGATTCCACTGTATATTGCAGAAAATGTTGTCCCGATACCAATATTTTGGTACTGTTATCAGTACCAAAATGTATTTCGATATGTTTCGATACTTTCCGATACTTTTCAAAATAAAGGGGACCACAAAAAAATAATTATATTGACTCTATTTTAACAGAACATCTTATGATACTTTAAAGATCTGTTTCTTATTGCATTCAAAGACTAATTTTGACATAGAATAAAATAGTGAACATTCTAGACAACTACTCGTTTAGTAGTAAGTAAGCAATCAAAGACTCCTAATTTGGTTGCTGACATATGCAGTAACATATTGTGTCATTTCTCATTTTATTTGTTTGTCAAAATTATGAGGGAAAAGCGGTAGAAAATGGATTATATAGAAGATAATTTTACAGTAAATACTGAATAATGATGTCAATTTTACTGCGGGAGAAAAGTCATTGCCTTGTACAATGACATAAACATGTGTTATTTTTACTTTTGCACTGGGCTGATTTTGAGACAAAGAGAAGGCGCTTCTGCAAGTGTGGTAAATATCTTTCATTGTCATCCAGGCTACTAAAGAGTGAAAATGTGCTAGCGCTGCACATCCCAGTCACACACGCACACACGCACTCTGTCCCACTAAGCTGTCCTCCTACAGAAGGGTGACACCAACTGTGGGACTGATCATGTCACCACAGCCCAGGAAAGAACTGAGAATGCCATCAAAACACACCAACGTGGGGGGAGAAGGTGAACAGGTCCATTTCGGATGCACTGCATTTTGATAATCACCCTTTCCACCCTTTGCTGTAGGGAAGAGAGACCAAGAGAGACAATCAAAAAGAGCATTATAAGCAAGGACTTTAAAATTAGAGGTGAGGAAGATGAGTGCAACATAAATATGGATGAATACTGACGCACAACTCTAAGAGGCTGTTCACACCATGCAGGCCATTTTTTAATGTGTCTTTTTCCACCCCATGTCTACATTTAATTTTTTCATGTATTCATTCATTTCAGGCAATGACATAAAAAATAAATGAAAAAAAGTACAAGGTAGACAAGACGATATAATATAAATTAATATAACGCAAAATGTAATGTACAGTATGTAAGCATGATGATCCAGTTTTGCCTGAAAGGGAGTGGGAAGAAAATCATTTATTTAATCCCACCCCCAGTTGTCCATTCAGTGATTAATACATTGAGCTTCACTGTTACTTTGTTTAAGGATTATAATACAAATGGTGTATCATGGTGGCATTACCACAGGTAACAATAATTATTACACAGTAACAACAATTTGTAGCAACAATGTAGGAAGAATGAACAATACCAACAATGGTAATGGACAAAATACCAACAATGGTAATAGACAACATAGCAATAATGGTAAGAAAACATTGAGCACACGTTAACACTATGAGACAGAGTACAACAGCAAGTCAAATTAAAGACCCTCATCTCTATATTTTAACCAGACTCAATGTTTGTATAACAGTTTACATTGATAAATAGTTTGGTGTTGCTTGTGTTTTAAGTCCAGTTTGTTCCAGAGTTTTACTCCGCATACAACACACAAAAACGTTTACGTGTGGTTTGAGCTCTCGGCAATGAGAATTATCCAAAGCCTCTCAAGTTATGAGTCTGTACTCATCCTATAAAAAAACTGCAATAATTTGTTAAATGCTTTATATAAGATTATTGATGTATTATATTTAACAGTACATGACATCTGTGTTTTTGAAAACGCCACTTTACTGTCAGAGTCACAACCTTGTTGTGCAGTGGGGTGTGTAGTTTGGGTGAGGGCCCGTTTGTTGACTTGTGATGCTTATATTTCATCGGTTTGGTTTGAACTACTTGTGAGCAGTATGAGAGGGATCAGGGGTGAATTTGCTGGATCAGCACCAGAAGCTGAGCACAAATATATTCAGTCCGTGCCTAGAAAAGTACTGAATTACGTCACCATCTCTAACTGTAAAACAAATGTCCCACCTAGATGTCAGCAAAGTGGGGTAATACAATTTTGCTTCAGATAAGACATGGATTTTGCCATGAATTGATTAACGTGGACCCCGACTTAAACAAGTTGAAAAACGTATTCGGGTGTTACCATTTAGTGGTCGATTGTACGGAATATGTACTGTACTGTGCAATCTACTAATAAAAGTCTCAATAAATCAATCAATGAGAAGCAGTTGCCACATATACTGTATTTGTGTGTTTTTACAGCTCTTTGTGAATGATAATATTTCAGGAATATTGTTGTCTGAATACAAAAACCAAAATAAATCAACATATTTTTGCTATGGCTCACCCTCATCTTCACCAGGGACCGCCTTATTGCACGGGCTTACCTGGGCTGCAGATTTTGACGGCATAATGCAATGGTTGGTGTTCATAGCTGTCAATCACAAACGTATGTACAGTACAGGCCAAAAGTTTGGACACACCTTCTCCTTCAATGTGTTTTCTTTATTTTCATGACTATTTACATTGTAGATTGTCGCTGAAGGCATCACAACTATGAATGAACACGTGGAGTTATGTACTTAACAAAAAAAGGTGTAATAACTGAAAACATGTTTTATATTCTAGTTTCTTCAAAATAGCCACTCTTTGCTCTGATTACTTTTTCACACACTCTTGGCATTCTCTCAATGAGCTTCAAGAGGTAGTCACCTGAAAGGGTTTTCACTTTACAGGTTGAAGCTCACCGAGAGAATGCCAAGAGTGTGCAAAGCCGTAATCAGAGCAAAGGGTGGATGGATGGATATGGATTCTTAATAGGACTACTTGTTAAAGTCCTATTAAGAATCCATATCCATCCATCCATCCTTCCATCCACTGAGACAAGATTTGTACACCAAAAATGTACGAACCTTGTCTCAGTGAATGGATGGATGGATATAATATAATGATAAAACAAATATTCTACTGTAGTAATAAACAAAATACAACTTCAATTAGTTTGTGACAAATGACAAATACAGAAACATGTTCAGTACCATGTTTAAAATTTTTAAACTACGTCAGTCAAAGACAAATTTCAAGCAAGTCGCGTCAAGCAGAACTGTATAGTAACAATTTTTGTCCCTCTAAAGGTACGGTGATGTACTTTTTGTCTGCCAGTCTATAGCTGTCAAGGGCAGTGTTGTATTACAATTGAACACGACAAGCTGTGGTCTAATGTAACAGTGGATCAGAGCCTCAAGTGACTCCTCAGTAATAGCAGGCTTTCTACAGCAAAACACTGGGCTTTCATAAATGTCAAAAGAAGCGTGGCTTCAAACGGGCCCATTCAAAGAGATTATTCCCACTGTGAGGTTTGAAACCACACAGATATAAAAAAGCAAAGTTAATTCTAGCTGCTTTTTTCATTGATCTTCCCTTCTTCTCTGCGTCCAACCTTTTTTAAATCCTAATCCCTTCACACCATTTTCCCCGACTCCTTCCATTCCCTCGTTCCATGTCGCTCATTGGCTCCTGCGTAGGGCCCAATTACGGAGATGATATCCACTGTCAGTCAGCAGCTCACAGATGAAGCGGGGCCTCTTTAACATGCTAATGGTATGCCAGATTCAATCAGGCCTTTGTATGGCAGAAGGGAGGGACGCACTGCTCATTATGAAATAAATCATAATAACAATGAGGCCGTGCCACAGTGGCATGCAGCACCTAACTAGCCACAGTGCTGGACTCTTTCCGGGTCTCCTTATGAACACTCATTTTGTCAGGAAGTAGAGGTGACGAACCCCAAGATGCAGAGATGGCAGGCTTGGTGCAGGAAAACTTGGATTTTAATGTCCAAAAAATGCAAGGAAAACATGAACCAGAAACCAGGAAACAGACAAACCTGAGACAGCAAACAGGAACCAGGAAACAGGAAGAACTTGAAGACAGCTCACAGTCCACAGCATACATACATAACCCAAACCCCGTACGCAAAATTTACTATACAAATGATGGTACTTAATTGTGCGCATTTCCCCCCCAGGATTTTGACCCCCAACATCCTTTGCATACGTAATTGTTGAATGGCTCCCAAGTGCCTGCGTTATAACACAGCGGTACAATGTGTATAATCAATTGTGATATATTATGCTGGATGTTGCACACAAGACTCGGGACATATGTTATGTAGATCTATGCATATATTTATGTTACGTGACTTACCCGGCGGTAATTCTAGGCATGCGCTAATTATTTTGCGAAACGAGTTTGACCCTGCGGTAAATCGTACTATATACCCGGCGGCAATTCAAGGAAATACGGTAATTGCCACCAGGTGTGCCAGACTGCGAATCAGGTACAGGTGAGGGAAACAAGCGCTCAGGGAGACATGCAGGGAAAGGAACCAAAACCACTAGGCCTAGTGGTTAGAGTGTCCGCCCTGAGATCGGTAGGTTGTGAGTTCAAACCCCGGCCAAGTCATACCAAAGACTATAAAAATGGGACCCGTTACCTCCCTGCTTGGCACTCAGCATCAAGTGTTGGAATTGGGGGTTAAATCACCAAAAACGATTCCCGGGCGCGGCCACTGGTGCAGCCCACTGCTCTTCTCACCTCCCAGGAGGTGAACAAGGGGATGGAGACAAATTTCATCACACCTAGTGTATGTGTGACAATCATTGGTACTTTAACTTTAAATAAGAGCGCTGACAGGAAATAAAACAAACAGAGGAAAAAACTATACATAACCAAACTGTCAGTGAGAATCCTGACAAATGTCCCTTCTTTTCTTCCTCTGGTCTTAGGAGGACCAAGCTGTTCTCTGCCTGCGAGACTAATTTGATGGCTAATTTGTTTGTGTCTGTGTGGGTGCTTTAATTTTTCATGTCAAAACCACCGTGCACTGGTACATGACAACTGTAGGGTGTAATTTCCGTCACCTAAAAGTACATCTGCACTGGTAGAAACTTGATTAGATGGTACAATTAGATGGTTACTTAGAAAGTGGCATGGGTTGTTATACGGTCAGCGATCAGGTCGATACACATGTCAGTGCACAGGTGAGTGAGGAGATCCGGCTGGTGTGCTCGCCGGCATATATTGCTTCAAAATAAACCCAGATGGGACTTTGGAGAAAACTGTTACCAAGTTCTGAGCAAACAAACGACATCCGTAAAGCACAGAGTCACTCGTTATAGAAATTATCATTTCGATAATTTTGGTAACTTGAAAACAGAATTTAAAATCCTATTGCCGAGTCTCGTGCTGAAGTTGAATGAAAAAAAAAATAATGATAATAATTTGGAAAGGTCCTCTGTGCTGCGTTAAAAATATTAACAGGCCGTATATATGGCCCACTGCTTATATTTTGTTTTTTGGTTAAAGGGCAACTGCACTTTTTTAAAATATATTTTACCTATCGTTCAACATCCCTTTGAGACAAGAATACATACGTCTTTCTCTTTTTGTATGCATTCTAAATCGTAAATAAATGCTAGCAAGAGATGGCTAACAATTTAGCTAAAGGGTATTCGATCTAATCCACCCATAAAGCCCTCTAAAAAAACATCCAAAAATGTCCATCAATGTTTTACATACATGCTGTAAGTATATACATAATGTAGTAACAAGCACATTCATAACATGTAATATTTACATATTTTGGTCATTTTGAACCGTTTTGGTGGCACATTTATTCCTCAGAGTTTATCACGATGTTTGCCATTTCCATTAACAACAACAAGCATTACTAATCATGGCAAACTTCATGAAAGCCAACGCCGACTACTTTGGGACAAATAATGATCCAGAACCTTATATTTTTGAGCCTGAATATACGGCGGATGAGCTACAAGTTTTAGACGCTGAGTAATAAGAAGATCTAGCTCTAGTGAAACGCTAAGCATAATGAAACAGTATTGTTAAGTACTAAACAAAAGAGAAATACATTTGTGTTATTTTCCCACATAGGGATTGTGAATAATATGCAATATGGAAAAAAATGCAGTTCCCCTTTAAAGCTTGTATTTTGTCCAGGTCTGGCCTACATATGTGCTAAGATGTAAACTGTACGTTCAATATACCCACAATGCAATATAATTATCCAAGGTGAACCAGCCATCAGTGGCCAAACGAGAGATTATTATTATTACAAAAATTAACCTCTGACGTAATCCAGCTGTCACGTTTAACAAGCATGCTGCGCCTCATTCAGCATCTTATATCCTCATCACCCTCATTAACATCCTGCTTTAGACATTCAGAAGCTGCATCGACTCTTTTCACCCACAGTGTGCTTTGTTAGAAGATCCTGCCACTGAGATTTGATTGGTTGGTTGTTCAGTTTCATTTGATTCGCTACGCATCAACACAAGTCTTTGCTGCTCATGCACATGTGTACAGCATTGTGATTTATTCCAGACGGTATCAAGCAGAAATCATTGAATAATGCATTGCCTGCTCTCATGGAAAAAAAGATAATAAGGCCCCATTTACACTAAGCCGGATAAGGTTATCCAGGGTAAATCCCACGTATCCTTATCCATGTCCATACACAACAATACCACCGTTTAAGACCCCCTCCGTCCGTCGGAGCAACGTGACCTAATACGCATGCGCGGAAAATGCGCACGTCATAGTCATCTCCAGTGTTGCTTTGTGTGCAAGTTCTTAAATTTAACTTATCTGAATAATATCTAGTGTTGTGGTATTTCAATGAACTGGAATCCAGTGTGCTGTGGGGTCCTATTGTAGTGAATCACACCTGAGCCATCATAAATTAATCAAATCTTTATTAGACACGTACACAATGTGATAAAGAACATTTTACATCAATCAAACTAGGGATCTAGATATCTGGTCAGGACACTCCTCACTCTTTTGCCTTCACCTTCATTGTCCATTCATTTTTGGTGACTTTATATACTCTACCTAGACGTTGAGTCCGCGACATACATGGCGGACAATACCTGATACAGTCGGCTTTGCCAGTCCAAAAGCATTCGCCGTTTTCCGTAGTTAGTCTTCCCTCGACGGCCAGGTAATACAAAGCACACGCTACCTTTTTTTATCACATCCACGGGAGCTCACATTCTCATTGACTCTCCTTCGACAAATGGACGAAGTTTTTCGTGCATTCCAAAGTTCTCTTGCCGTTTCAGAAGTGTTGTATCCCAAATAGCTGGAATCACTTTGTGTGATTTCCACAAGCGTCTGTACATGTACATATATTTATTTCCAGTGGTTACCTCTGTGTTATGAAACCGCTTTATTATGAAGCTGGCTGTGGCGCGTTCTTTCTGACGTCACTTCCTGTGTGGGGCGCGGTTTTTCTAGCGTCACTTCCTCTCCGAACTCAGTTTGTAAACGATCAATGAGTCCATACAAAGCCAGGTGCCGGAGATTCAAGAATTACACGGCGCACTTAGCCGTGTAAAAAATTGTCCGAGGAGGGGGACCTTAAACGATGGTTTAGTGTGGCTGAAACGGGGCTTAGGCTAAATAATTATTCGTTTAAGGGGTTAAACGACTTAGTGTGGACATGGCCTAAGAGAGAGCCTCTCATGAACTTGAAGCAATGGAAGGTGAACATGCGCTAAACTTTGCTTAGGAGACGACATAAAAAATGGATGTTTACTTTGACAATAGACCCATGTTTCTGTCCCCCTTTGTCACTTGCAATATGTAGCTGCTCATATTCAAGTATTATTTTTGCTTCTACTTTTTATAAAATACACTGTGGCTCAGCCAGTAGACACCTCTTTTCAGCTACATGCACTTCTATACTGGGGGAGGTGAGTGATGGACACTGATTTAAACAAAAGTGTCACTTGTGGTCACAGCAATGACAAGTGATGTTACAGCCGAGGCCCTCTTCCAGCACTTAGAGGGATTGCACTCTGGTTGGGTAGCCCAGGGATGAGCAGTGAGCTCTATGTTGGAGGACATGCTTGTTTGTCAGACGCTTCTATATTCAAAGACAATACACATCCATGCACCTCCCCCTCTCTTTTACGCTGATAGGACGTTGCCCTCTACCCTCCTTGGGGAATTGGAGGTCAATGAAATGGACTGGCAAATACAGCGTATTATGGCTCCACAAAGAGCACAGGTGTCCTCTTGTAAATGCCTTCATCACCCACATTGCACCAGCCCATCCTCATCCCAACCCCCCCCTTAAAGGCTGCGGGTCTAATCTAAAAGAGAATCTAGTGCCTTTGTGACTGTCCTGTGAAACGAATGTGATAGAATTCCACACCTAAGAGCACAGGTTCCTGGGCGGTGCATGAGAATAAAGTCACTGGCTATTGTCCCGACGAGTTGTGTGACTGAGGCCCCGTTTACAATAATGTTATCCAGGGTAAAACCCACCTAACCTTATTTGTGTTCACACACAACAATGCCACTGTTTAAGACACCCTCCCCGCTCCATCCGCCGGCACAACGCGACCTAATACGCATGTGCGGAAAATGCACAAGTCATAGTCACCTCCAGTGTTGCTTTGTGTGCAAGTTCTTAAATTTAACTTATCTGAACAATATCCAGTGTTGTGGTATTTCAAATAAATGGAATCCAGTGTGCTGTGGGGCCCTATTATAGTGAATCGCACCTGAGCCATCATAAATTAATCAAATCTTTATTAGACACGTAAACAATGTGATAAAGAACATTTTACATCAATCAAACTAGGGATGTAGATATCTGGTCAGGACACTCCTCATTCTTTTGCCTTCACCTTCATTGTCCATTCGTTTTTGGTGACTATGTATACTCTGAACCTAGACGTTATGAGTCCGCGACACACATGGCGGATTGATTGATTGATTGAGACTTTTATTAGTAGGTTGCACAGTGAAGTACATATTCGGTACAATTGACCACTAAATGGTAACACCCGAATAATTTTTTCAACTTGTTTAAGTCGGGGTCCACTTAAAATGATTCGTGATACAGATATATACTATCATATATACTATCATCATAATACAGTCATCACACAAGATAATCACATTGAATTATTTACATTATTTACAATCAGGGGTGTGGAGGGGGGGGGGGATATGGACATCAAGTAGTGGACATAGAGAGAGAGAGAGAGAGAGAGAGAGAGAGAGAGAGAGAGAGAGAGAGAGAGAGAGAGAGAGAGAGAGAGAGAGAGAGAGAGAGAGAGAGAGAGAGAGAGAGAGAGAGAGAGAGAGATCAGAAGGCATAAGAAAAAGAAAAAGTATCTGCATTTGATTGTTTACATTTGATTATTAGCAATCCGGGGAGGGTGTTAGTTTAGGGTTGTAGCTGCCTGGAGGTGAACTTTTATTGCGGTTTTGAAGGAGGATAGAGATGCCCTTTCTTTTATACCTGTTGGGAGCGCATTCCACATTGATGTGGCATAGAAAGAGAATGAGTTAAGACCTTTGTTAGTTCGGAATCTGGGTTTAACGTGGTTAGTGGAGCACCCCCTGGTGTTGTGGTTATGGCGGTAATTTACGTTAAGGAAGTAGTTTGACATGTACTTCGGTATCAGGGAGGTGTAGTGGATTTTATAGACTAGGCTCAGTGCAAGTTGTTTAACTCTGTCCTCCACCTTCAATCAATCAATCAATCAATGTTTATTTATATAGCCCTAAATCACAAGTGTCTCAAAGGGCTGTACAAGCCACAACGACATCCTCGGTACAGAGCCCACATACGGGCAAGGAAAAACTCACCCCAGTGGGACGTCGGTGAATGACTATGAGAAACCTTGGAGAGGACCGCATATGTGGGTAACCCCCCCTCTAGGGGAGACCGAAAGCAATGGATGTCGAGTGGGTCCGACATAACATTGTGAAAGTCCAGTCCACAGTGGATCCAACACATCAGCGGGAGTCCAGTCCACAGCGGGGCCAACAGGAAACCATCCCGAGCGGAGACGGGTCAGCAGCGCAGAGATGTCCCCAACCGATGCACAGGCTAGTGGTCCACCCGGGGTCCCGACTCTGGACAGCCAGCACTTCATCCATGGCCACCGGACCTATGCAACTCCCCCTCGCAGGGGAGAAGAGGAGAGAAGAAAAGAAACGGCAGATCAACTGGTCTAAAAAAGGGGGGTCTATTTAAAGGCTAGATTATACAAATGAGTTTTAAGATGGGACTTAAATGCTTCTACTGAGGTAGCATCTCTAACTGTTACCGGGAGGGCATTCCAGAGTACTGGAGCCCGAGCCAGCCCACTTTAGAGAAGTGGGTAGGAGTGAGGTGGGATCTGGGGTGGAGGTCTAGAAGTAACCTGACTAGCTTGTTCTGGGATGTTTGGAGTTTAGATTTGAGGGTTTTGGAGGTGCTAGGGTACCAGGAGGTGCATGCGTAATCGAAAAAGGGTTGAACGAGAGTTCCCGCCAGAATCCTCAAGGTGCTTTTGTTGACCAGAGAGGAAATTCTGTAGAGAAATCTCGTTCGTTGGTTAACCTTTTTGATTACCTTGGTTGCCATTTTATCACAGGAAAGGTTAGCCTATAGAATGGAACCTAGGTAGGTGACCTCATCTTTCCTGGTGATGACACTGTCACCTACTTTTATGGTGAAGTCATTGACTCTCTTAAGTTTGATGTGGGACCCAAACAGGATGGATTCTGTTTTACCCAAGTGGATGGATAGCTTGTTGTCAGCGAGCCAGGTGCAAGTTCTACAGAGCTCAGCACTGAGGATTTTCTCCACCTGTGACTTGTCCTTGCCGGATACCAGCAAGGCAGAGTCATCCGCAAACAAAAACAATTCACAGTCGCATGCCGATGACATGTCGTTTATGTATATTAGGAACAGTAAAGGTCCCAATATACTGCCTTGGGGGACTCCACAGCTCACCGAGAGGGGGGAGGGGGGGGGGCACGGTGCCGTTCACCTCTACCACCTGCTCCCTCCCCTCCAAGTAAGATTGCATCCAGCTCCAAGAGGTTTTGTTAAATCCGATTGCTCTGAGCTTATCCAACAGTATAGCGTGGTTAACGGTGTCAAAGGCCTTCTGAAGGTCCAGCATGACCATGCCGCAGTATTTGCCCGCGTCCACCTCATGTTTGATGTGGTCGGTCAGATAGAGAAGGCATGTGTCAGTGGAGTGGTTAGTTCTGAAGCGGGATTGGAATTTGGACAATAACTGATACAGTCTGCTTTGCCAGTCCAAATGGATTCGCTGTTTTCCGTAGTTTTCCCTCGACGGCCAGGTAATACAAAGCACACGCTACCTTTTTTATCACATCCACAGGAGCTAGCATTCTCGTTGACTCTCCTTCGACAAATGGATGAAGTTTTTCGCTAAGTAGAATCACAGCTGACCCGGACATTGGAAAGTTCTCTTGCAGTCTGAGAAGTGTTGTATATCCGAAATAGCTTTCCCTTAAGGCAGTGGTCCCCAACCACCGTGTCGATTGGTACCGGGCCGCGCAAGAAATAAAATAAATAAATAAATAAATAAAAATTATTATTATTATTATTATTTTATTAAATCAACATAAAAAACACAATATATGCATTATATATCAATATAGATCAATACAGTCTGCAGGGATACAGTCCGTAAGCACACATGATTGTATTTCTTTATGAAAAAAAACCAAAACAAACAAAAAAAAAAATCTCCCCCCCCGGTCCGTTGACCGGTCCCCAGCTACAAAAAGGTTGGAGACCACTGCCTATGTGTGATTTCCACGAGCGTCTTTACAGACGGAAGGAGAAACACGGGCATGTCTGGATGACTCGCCTCCATATTTCCAGTGGTTAGCTCTAAGTTATGAAACCGCTTTATTATGAAGCTGGCTGTGGCGTGTTCTTTCTGACGTCACTTCCTCTGTGGGGCGCAGTCTTTCTGGCGTCACTTCCTCTCCAAACTCAGTTTGTAAACGATCAATGAGTCCATACAAAGCTAAGTGGCGGAGATTCAAGAAATACACGGCGCACTTACCCGTGTAAAAATTTGTCCTAGGAGGGGGACCTTAAACGCTGGTTTAGTGTGGCTGAAACGGAGCTTAGGCTAAATAATTATTCGTTTAAGGGGTTAAACGACTTAGTGTAGACATGGCCTAAGGGACGATGGAGGGGAGGAGACGGTAGGCAGTGGAAGGAAAACAAGGAATGATAGAGAACAGGTGCAAAGAGTTAGAAGGCGGTTCTTTCTGTTTGTCACCTTTTGTCACCTTTCCTCCTTGAGTTGTTCCCTTATTTCTCCTCCTGCTACCCATTGCTTCCTGTAGTGACAAAGGACTAGATGACCCTTCTCCCCCCCATTGCCATGAGTCTAACCCCCATCGTTCAGTCCTGCAACAGACACAACAAAGCAACACTCCCATTCGTCTTTAACGGAATTCCATAAGTCCATCCGTCACTGTCTCAGACATCGCCTACAGCCAGTGACATTCAATCATGTCTTCAGGGCAGCTCTGTGATTCTCTTACAAATCTGGTTGGCCCTCAGCCAGTGAACGAGAATTTACTTGAAAAGGAGAAGACCTAAAATGACACGCACCTGTGCTGCCACACCACCTTTGGTAGATGTCCAACACTGATGATGTAACCGTGAACAGTAAGACGGGTACTGTGGAAGTCCATTTGTGTCCCCCATGGTACAATTCCCAGTACATGAATGTGCCAAATGAAAGTTATCACTGGGTTTCAGGTCAACTGTTTGTATGTTTCCCGGGTTAACAGTGTACCAGTATATTGCCAAGTTGGAAATGTCAAGTGTCGGGAGTTCAGAACCTACAATTTAGAGTAACAGAGTGACTGTCATCTAAGCATGCAGTGATGATCAATGTAGTAAATATTTTTTAAGTACCATCTCAGGTCACAAAGAGACATACTTGTTAGGGACACAGAGACTTTATATTTGTAAGGGCGAATAGGGGTGGGTAACGTTGCTCCTTGGAAAACAAAACAAGAGACACCTTGCACGGCTGGTCGACCACATTTTGTAATTTGTGTGAAAGGAGTTTTATACTATCCACAAAAGTTAAATGCAGGCAACTGGACTCTTCTTGTTTATTGAAGATATTTTAGAGTTGGATCCATTTAACTTTTGTGGATTATCTACAATCTACTCACATACTTTTATACTATTTGACTAGAACCATAATTTAATTAGATGTGCAGGTTTTGGAGTAATACAAATACATGGGAAACAAAATGTTTCATAATACATTTTTAGCGCAAAATAACAAAATGACCAGCATAGAAGAGTTTTCTTCAATAGAACGCTCTCCTGCTTAGCTTAACAGAATTAAAATAAACCATTTTTGTTCACAGAAATCTGTCTTGCTTTACCTAAAACAGGATAAATTCAGTGTGCTACTTTGACAAAAAGAAAAGAAAGGTGAGCTATTTGTCTTTTAATGACTGGCAACATTTCAATTGTTATTTATGAAGCAGTTTAAACAGTGTGGTCATTGTCTTCAATCAATCAAAAAGTTTATTTATATAGCCCTAAATCACGAGTGTCTCAAAGGGCTGCACAAGCCACAACGACATCCTCGACTCAGAACCCACATCAGGGCAAGAAAAAACTCAACCCAATGGGATACAATGAGAAACCTTGAAGGGAACTGCAGATGTGGGCATGCGCGTAAAAAGCGACGAGCAACTAAAAAAAACATGATGTAGCGTCCTTCTTCTAATGTGTATTTATGTTAAAGACAATATACACTTCATTGCACATTGTACTATATCACTATATCGATGTTTAAATGCTTTATCTGAGTGTGGTTGGGGGCGGGGGGCGTGTTTGGGGGCGTGGTTATTTACAGCTAGAATTCACCAACTCGATATATATATATATATATATATATATATATATATATATATATATATATATATATATATATATATATATATATATATATATATGTATGAAATACTTGACTTTCAGTGAATTCTAGCTATATATATATATATATATATATATATATATATATATATATATATAGCTAGAATTTACTGAAATATGGATATATATATATATATATATATATATATATATATATATATATATATATATATATATATATATATTTATTTATTTTATTTACATAAAAGAAATACTTGAATTTCAGTGTTCCGGTGGCTATCCATTAGATGACAGTATTGTCCTGTTTAACTTCTCCGTTCATGAGTATATCATTTCGGCCACCGTGTTCAATGGAGAAGTCTGTTCTACATATTTACAGGCAACATACACCTTCCCCTTCGAACTGTCCTGGATGAACTGAAATTCTTGTTTCCATTCGTTTTGGAACTCGCAAGCGTATTTCTTCATCTTGCTCGTCGACGGCATCGCCATGTCTGTATTTCCTCGTTCTTCTGCTTCGTCTCCTTGTTGTGTGCGCAGTTGTCCACTTCACTCTCTAAAAGCCCTAAATGTTATGACGTCATTGGGCAGGCAAGCTGTTTATATTGTGGGAAAGCGGACGTGAGAACAGGCTGTCCCCACTCAGTCTATGGTCCGCATTGAGCTGAAGGGGGCGTGGCCTCCAGCTCCGGCTGAATACCGGGAGTTTGTCGGGAGAAAATGTCTGCCGGGAGGTTGTCAGGAGAGGCGCTGAATACCGGGATTCTCCCGTTAAAAACGGGAGGGTTGGCAAGTATGATGACAACACGTGTATAAAACGTAGTGTCACTATCATAAAGTGTAGTGTCATTATAATGAAATGTAGTCGCACTATCATACAATGTAGGGTCACTATCATAAAGTGTTGTGTCACTATTATAAAGTGTAGTGTCACTATTATAAAGTGTAGTGTCACTATCATAAAGTGTTGTGTCACTATCATAAAGTGTAGTGTTACTGTCATAGATTGTAGCGTTACTATGATCAAATGTAGTGTCATTATAATACAATGTAGTGTCCCTATCATAAAATGTAGTGTCACTATCATAAAGTGTAGTGCCATTATAATAAAATGTAGTCCCACTAGCATACAATATAGGGTCACTATCATAAAATGTAGTGTCATTGTAATAAAATGTAGAGTCACTATCAAAGTGTAGTGTTACTGTCATAAATTGTAGCGTTACTATGATCAAATGAAGTGTCATTATAATAAAATGTAGTGTCCCTATCATAAAATGTAGTGTCACTATCATAAAGTGTAGTGCCATTATAATAAAATGTAGTCCCACTAGCATACAATATAGGGTCACTATCATAAAATGTAGTGTCATTGTAATAAAATGTAGAGTCACTATCATAAAGTGTAGTGTCATAATAAAATGTAGTCCCTCTATCATACAATATAGGGTCACTATCATAAAATGTATTGTCATTATAATAACATGTAGAGTCACTTTCATAAAATGTAGTGTCACTATCATAAAGTGTAGTGTCATTATAATCAAATGTAATCTCACTATCACACAATGTAGGGTCACTATCATAAAATGTAGTGTCATTATAATAAAGTGTAGAGCCACTATCATAAAGCTGGACACACTGGATTTATGTTCAACAACTTAGATACACAATAATGTTTTGAGGACAAGACATCAATTATAATCAATTAAAATGACAACAAAAGAGCATAGTTGTCAAATGACACTTCTGAAAAAGTGAGTTAGCGATGGACTTGTTCATTACATGTCCCTTCTTTGTCAAACAACAGTTTCGAACTTCCCCAATTAGTCTGATTTAATAGAAACATTGGGGATGGAGTCGGATGGACCTATTCATGGATGCAATAGTGACCCAAAAATAGAAATAAAGGTACATTCCTGCATCCATCACCCTCATCCAGACTCTCACAAAAAATATAATTACACTAGCTCTTCTGAGGCCACCCCTTTACAAAGTTTTGTAGAACACCAACTGATGTTCAGTTGTGTATCTCAAAAACATGGTATCTAAAATGTTCCATATTTGCAATTAGCTTAATATCAGAAAGATCCCTGTGTTTATCAGTTCTACGCCACTGCAAACTGCATGTTAAACACAATGGGCCCCATTCAGCAGTAATTTCCGAACTTTTCCTCTTATCTTTCTTCCTACGTGATTTCCAAAAAGGAGTCCATTCAAATTCATGACGTGTTCTTAAACGGCCAAATTGTTCCCACCTGCTGTTCTTAAGTTGCTGAATGCCAAATGGTTAGCGCGTGCGTGTCTATCATAATTTGCATATAAACACGCCCTTATTTCCTAATATGCATATGTAAACACCCTTAATTCCGTAATTTGCACAGGTAAACACCCTTAATTCCCCATATAAGGGCACAATTCTGGCGGAAATGCCGAACATCAAGCACACGGAGAAAAACACAAACAGATTACAGAAGAGAAATTCGTATTATCCCGCGGGGGAAATACATAATGTCAAAGCGTAAGTTTAAGACTGGGGGGACTGCTGAGGTAGCCTAAAGCGTTAAAATAAATATTACGTTGAGTAGTATTTTGAAATGTCTATATATCGCTCATTTTGCTATATATCTGTCTGTCTGTCTTATCTATCTATCTATCTATCTATCTATCTATCTATCTATCTATCTATCTATCTATCTATCTATCTATCCATCTATCCATCTATCCATCTATCCATTTATCTATCTATCTATCTATCTATCTATCTATCTATGATATTAATTCAACATTAAACAATAGAAGTAAGGGAACTTGTCACACTTAAGAAGAAATAGGCCACCCTAAGGGTGCTCTAGAGCACTTGTAGATTTTGTTCTTACCTAAGAACAAATCCCAGCTAAGAAAACGTTGGTGAATACAAAAATATCCTTAAAAACTTCGTAAGTCGGCCTAAGAACGGTTGCTGAATGGGGCCCAATGTCCCAAAGAGGTGTGTGTGAAGTGTGTATGTTGTGCTCTTATTGTGAGGATTTCAGAGTAAACAGGCTAGCAGTGGTGATGCATGTCTTCACTTTACCCGTCACCAGTGCGGAGCTGCGTTGTTCGCTCATGATGCCACACTGTCCTCTCCCATTAGCCCTGGCAGCTTTTTGTCCGTCATTATTGACCTCAAAGCAGCACAAACACTCTCCGTCACCACACATGTAAAAACACAGCAGAACTCAGGCTAAGCCTATCTGGACTACAAAATGATTAGTGTGCCAGGTCTGCAGTTTAGCCTTTATTACATAATAATAATAAATAATAATGGATTAGATTTTATATCGCGCTTTTCTATTGTTAGATACTCAAAGCGCTCACAGAGAAGTGGGAACCCATCATTCATTCACATGTTGGGTTTTCATCGCAGTTGGCGCTTAGGAGATAAATATCGCCATGGAGTGCAGTGGGATTGAGGCCAATTCGAGCATATTTTCATTAGGTATCCTGTGCTGAATGGCAGATTGCATGTTGTGACATGAGGCCCAGACGCACCCAAAACAAGCTTCCTCAGGATTCAAGGTGAAACCAAAGGGGCAGAAGAAGAGATGCATCTTTTTTTTTTGCATCCACCTTTACTGCTTTTAGTTGGAAAAAGTTACAAAGTCCAAAATATTTTTTTGTGCATCTTATCTGCAAATCACTCTGCATCTACCATCTAGAATCTGGATCTATGTGCATGTATGTGCATGCGTCTCTGTTAGCAGACACACACTTGATCTCTCAAGTCGCAGGCAACAAAACCCAAATACTTTCCAAGGTTCACTTGCTGCCAGACCAGGAGCCAGCAAAAAGATTTATCTCAAGGATTAAGGGGTGTGCATCTGTGGCTCACGTGCATTGGCCCTGGCGTCTCTTTCTGGACACTGTTGCTTGTGGCTTGCAAGGTGAGACAGGTGAGTCTATCACAGGCAGTCGTTCATTCCATTATTTTTTAACATCATTGCTCAGCTCCACTCACCATTTGGCTTGAAATCTCCTGCTGGAAGAGACCTGCTTTTCTCGCAAAGAAACAGACGGCCAATTAAATCCTCCATGCCTTGATTCTGTGATTTAGGAGGGATCAAAAGGGGATTTTAAAAAGGGCTTGGCACTATCATATTATCTCGCTAGGGTGTCATTACCATCACATTTAACTTTTCATCACACACACCACTTGAATTATATATATATATATATATATATATATATATATATATATATATATATATATATATATATATATATATATATATATATATATATATATATATATATATATTGTTTCAAGTTTACATTTTGAAAGAGAAACTATGATGGGACTCAATTAGACCAGACATATGCTGAAATATCACAAAAATTACTTTTTTTTAAATCCTACAGCTTAATACTGTATTGTTCTCTAAGGCAGTGTTTTGTCTTCTTTTTAATCCGGAGGCACACCACCAGCAGAAATCATAAAAAAACTAAACTCAGTAGCCGATATTGACAATAAAAAGTCGTTGGATATGAATTCAAACCATAACCAACCATGCATCACTGTAGCTATTGTCTCAAAGTAGGTGTACTGTCACAACCTGAGTTTTAGTTCTTGTCTTGCGCTCCTATTTTAGTGGCTTTTCCTGTTCTGTTGGTATTTTCCTGTTGCAGTTTCATGTCTTCCTTTGAGCGCTATTCCTCGCACCTGCTTTGTTTTAGCAATCAAGAACATTTAGGTGGTTGCTATCTTTTTTTGTGGGGACATTGTTGATTGTCACACGCTGTAAGTCTTTGCTGTTGTCCAGCATTCTGTTTTTGTTTACTTTGTAGCCAGTTCAGTTTTAATTTTGCTCTGCATAGCCTTCTCTAAGCTTCAATGCCTTTTCTTAGGGGCACTCACCTTTTGTTTATTTTTGGGTTAAGCATTAGATACCTTTTTACCCACACTTTGCCTCCCGCTGTCACCTGCATATTGTGATCACGACAAACCGTCGTCGTCTCACACGACCTGTTACCGACATCTACAAAGCAATTAGCTACCTGCTGCCACCTACTGATATGGAAGAGTATAACATGGTTACTCTGCCGAGCTCTAGACAGCACCGACACTCAACAACGGCACATTATTTACGGATTATAATTATTGCAAAAAATATTTTCAACCCAAATAGGTGAAACTAAATAATCTCCCATGGCACACCAGACCTTATCTCATGGTACACTGGTGTGCCGCGGCACAGTGGTTGAAAAACACTGCTCTAAGGTACAATTAAATTAGTAACGTTACTGCTCTCCAAATTGGTAGTTTGGGTACACATTTAAAAGGCTCTATGATTAGAGAGGAACATCACTGTGCCTTGTATATAACTTATACTTTTTTTTATACCTTATTTTAAACTGCTAAACTGTACATTTTTATTTTTATTTTAGCTAAGTACCGCGTGACTTGTTGAAGGGTGGACTAGCAAAGTAAGATTTTCATTGTACGGCAAACTGTCTGTTTAACTGTGCATATGACAATAAACAATCTTGAATCTTGAATTTAGGGCCCATTCAGTGTGTCTGCCTTTCTGCTCTGTGTACATTTAAATAAGGACATGTTGCAACTAATACACGCGTGTAGATTGCTGCAGCGTTTCACAGTAACTAAGCCCCTGTGACCTTTTTTACACTCCCTCACTGGCACACATCTTGTGCATACGCACCCACACACACACACACACCTTACTTGCAAGTCCAACTAGTATTTGTAGAAATGAAACATGTTAGAGCCTTCCCAGCATTCCCTGCATAATCCTCCGCTTTAAAGCATAACACAGCAGCAGTTCCAGGCAACAGGTCAAACAGATCTTTATGGTTCTAGTATCCACCTACATTGTGTGCATGAATTAAACATGGCGTGAAAGTGCTCATCAACATCACACAATTCGGCAAATACTGGCAATGATGCATTTTGATGAGCACATGCACCCTTTTTCATCTTAAGTGTTATTTTTTTTTTAGTAGTTAAAATAGGAACAATCAGCAGCACCCTCCTGTGTTCACTTGCAAGATAGCTTGGCTCAGCTTATTGTTGGGGAGGGAGAGAGCTTTACCTGCACCTGACTGACACACAGCACATGTCGAGGTTCAAGTAGCTGTATCAAGATGTATTCATTTGGATGGATCAGGATATAAAGTTAAAGTACCAATGATTGTCACACACACACTAGGTGTGGCTAAATTATTCTCTGCATTTGTCCCATCACCCATGATCACCCCCTGGGAGGTGAGGGGATCAGTGGGCAGCGGTGGTGGCCGGGCCCGGGAATAATTTTTGGTGATTTAACCCCCAATTCCAACCCTTGAAGCTGAGTGCCAAGCAGGGAGGTAATGGGTCCCATTTGTTATAGTCTTTGGTATGACTAACCGATGAACAAATACAGTCGTCCTGTAACAGAATACCACTGTTCCACTTGGCAGGATGCGTTTACTTGTAATCTGTCCATGGCAAAAGATGACTATGCAGGGTTTGTACGGTCATGAAAAACCAGGCAATGCCAAGGACTTTTAAAATGCAATTTTCTAGGCCCGGGAAAAGGTTTTGAAATAATATTTTTTCAGAGGTTTTGGAAAAGTCGTGGAAACAAATATCAAGTTGTATTAATGCAACCAAAATCGATGTCACAACGAAATGCTACAGACCGTCAAGATGTTTTAATGATGTGAACAATGTATTTAGTCTAGTCTTTGTGTGCAGGCACACTCACTAGCAGGTTACTTCTGCTAGTAAAGTGACGATGCTAAGGACATTTTCAGCAACGTTTTTAAGGATAAATACAAATTGTGGCTTGCAAAAGACAAAACGTGCTAAATGCAAACTTTGCTGTAAATCTTTCGACATTTCGAATGTGGGCAAGGCAGCACTCATGAGCCACTTTAAAGAAGAACTGCATGTGACGATCTGTCACTTCATTTCTGTCTGTTCCCTTGTTTTATGTTTACTTCCCATCAGTGCTTTTAATTTGTTTCCATTTCCTGTTTGTCCCACTGAGCACTGTGGTTCTTCTTTCACCTGCTGTTGATTGGCAGCCGGTCCACACCTGCTGCCAATCAGCACGTCTCTATCTATGCCAGTGTCGAGCACTCTGTGCTCGAAGATTGTTTTATGTTTGGACCTGTTATGCACGACTGCTTCACTTTCTGTTTGAGGAAATTAAAACTCATTTGACCTGCTCTTCGTTCTCCTGGTTTCTGCATCTTTGTCACGACCCGAATAGGACTCTGGACACAGATGCAGGATTTCGGAAACAGATATTTATTCGGACAAGGGAAGGGGTCCAAAACGGGGGAAACAAAACAGGCTATCAAAACAGATCTAACCTGACCTTTAAACTAACAAAAATATTAACAACTCAAAACGCTCCGGCTACGGGGGGAAAAAGGTGCTAAGAACAAAATATACCAAATACAACCAAAGGCGCTCCAACGGAGGGGATGCTAGGAAGCTAATCTTACCTGACACAACTTTACAAACCAAGAATCTACCGTGGATCAAAAGGTACACAAAAAACGTGGCAATGGCTGTAGACAAGACTGTGGCAAAGGGACGCTGGAGGTACGCACAAGAAGATACGAAACACTCTGGCACAGGACAGGAGGAGGACGAGACATTTATATACATGAGGGAGGGTGACACAGGTGGGCACAATCAGGCAATCAGGAAAGACATCAGACAAGTGATACAGGAGGAAAGCCAAGTGATCTGAAACGAGAGGGTGTCACAGTCTCTGTCTGTGTCTGTTTGTCTCTGTGTGTGTCTTTGGGAGAGTGGGTGTGTTTTGGGCATAGGCGTGGCTCCAGCTCTCAGCCTGGCACAGCTGATCCCAGCACCCTAATCACTCACCTGCCTGCCATCAACTCATCCATCACCTGCAGCTTACAAATGTTTGGACTTCACTTGGCGCGATCGCCAGATCGTTTCACCTTTCTACATGTGTTCCCTACCTGCCGTGTGTGCCTGCCTCAGCCTGCTAGCCTCAGCCTGCTAGCCACACCCTGCTAGGCACAGCCTGCTAGCCACAGCCTGCTAGCCACAGCCTGCTAGCCTCAGCCTGCTCGCCTCAGCCTGCTCGCCTCAGCCTGCTCGCCACAGCCTGCTAGCCACAGCCTGCTAACCTCAGCCTGCTAGCCTCAGCCTCCTAGCCTCAGTGTGCTCTCCTGGACTGCCAAGCCAAGGACTACAAGCTCCCTCCTTTCCCTCTGGTTTTATTAATAATAACCCTTGAACTTTAATTCTGCTTGTCTTTTCTGCATTTGGGTCCACCAGTTTTACCAACCGTGACAGAGGGAGACTTAGCATTTCAAAATAAAACAGGAAATGACAAGACAACATGAAACCAGACGAAACCCAGACAAGACTTCACCCAGGTGTGACAATCTTGGGGTCACTAAAACTGCAGCCATGCGAGTTCCTCTCACTGCACTTATTTTTTGGAATTTTGCCTATCGTTCACAATCATATTTAATATTTACCGTATTTTGATCATTTTAATCCATTCCGGGACTGATTTCTTTAGCGCATTTATTTCAGTTTCCATAGCAGCTCCTGTCTGACTTCTGGCAACATGTGTGTTCCTACTTCCGGAACCAAACACAAGTGTGTGTTCTAATCATGGCACAGTTAGTAACAGACAATGAAGATGACTATTTTTTGGAGGAATGGGGATTCAAAACCTTATATTTTTTAAGCTAAATATACTGCTGCTTATAGAAGCGAGCACGAAGAAAGAGTGAGACGTTGGAGCAGACAGAAGCCCGGGAAGTGAGGTGAAAGCAAAAGAACTTAGAGCCAATCTTTTTTGACATAAATGGCATGCTTACCCAATATTAACAGGAAACGTCCGTGGCCAGCTAGACCGGACGAACAACTGTCCATCCAGTGAGTCACTATAATATCGATCATGATAGTCGCAGTACACCATATTACAACTACAGTACATATGCTGTCTAGCTAGCTGTGTACAAACAAAACATGACATGTGGGCTAATACTTTACAATAACTGTAGTATGATTGTTCATGTTTTTCAGTCACTACACATTGGTGTTCTATCACAGTGTTGTGCATTACAAACTCAAAGGCGTTTCGTGTTGTTGTAGAAGCTATCTTATCTCTTGCCGTAGCTAGCTTGTACTGAGCATACCGTAGCATGGCGACATGTTACTATGTTAGAAAAATAGTTCTTCAGTGTTCGCTCTTACGATAACAATGTCGCTACATCTTGGTTATTATACAGGTAACGGAATGAAAATGAAGTATTGTTGACGGTTTTTTAATGCATTTTTAAAGTGATTTAGAGGAATAATTGATTGCTCCCATTAGCTGCATTGCTAGCCACCTAGAACGAGCCGATTTTTATATATTAGAAAGCGGAAAAAAACAAAAACCTTTGTCTTTCTGTCTCTCATAATGATTGGGAAAATTCAGTTCCCCTATAAGGGGAAAAAGTACAAACCTTCTAGGTGAGTTTTTTAACGCTGATGCTTTGAGGACTGAGGAGAGCCAGCGACATACTAGCAGACAACTTTGGATGTTTCTGCAAAAAAGGAAGTCTTCAAAACTGAGATACTGTGTGGCTTCACACTACTCATTTAAGTAATCCAAAAAGGGAGCTGCTCCTGGACAGCCAGATTGCAGCGAATGGTAACTGTGGTGAGATCAAGTGTGCCTCTGTGTGTGCGTGTAAGCTTGCTATGCATTTTAAAAGACTACCCTATTTTCCGGGCTATAGAGCGAACCGGTATTTAGGTCGCACCCACCAAATTTTTTAAGAAATAGAAATGTTTGTATTTATTAGCTGCACTGGACCATACATAAGTCACAGATACATACCGGTACAAAATATTTTCTAAATGTTTATTTACATAACTTAACTGTTTCCAAATGGCAGTAAGCTGATTAAACAAAACAGAAGTCGACAGCTGGGATTCAATAGCTGCGGAAGCTAGCTGTCCAATCAGCTAAACAGACTCAATAACTCCCCAGTGACATTTTAGTGAATTTGTAAAACTGAAACCGTACAAGAAGAATGCCATTGTAAGTTATTAATACTAACACAGACACTTGTAAACATGATAGCCTATTTCCTAATGCTGACGGCGCTAGCTTGATTTCATTACGACAGCATGTGTAAATATGCATGAAAACACTCCAAAAGACATCACAAATTGGACGGTTTAGTAAGTAAGCATTGTTTTAGTTATACTGTTAAACTTACAAATGTTGCTTGGACTGATGAATGAATAATCTTTTTGAGCAGAAACGCTATGGACAAATATACTTCCAGAACGAAACAGGAAGTACTTTGATTCTTTATTGTCGTACCAGCACACATAACATGGCATGGTATTTAGTACCCAAGATCCCAGATTTAGCCCAATGAGTACCACAAGAACAAAAGCATATACATAATATTGTAGTATTAGTGTTACAATAATTACTTTCTGGTTGTTCCAGTTCAAAAAATATATATTTTGTTCATGGAAATTCAGTAAGGTTTTGGATAAGTCATGGAAAGTCCATCTATCCATTATGTACCGCTTGTCCCTTCATTGATAAAAAAAAGTGTGCTTTAGCTCAACCCAGAAAGTTATTTAGCAACCAAAGTCACACTATTAAAACAGTACTCCTCATATGGGTGGAAGGAATTTGAGACAGTTAATTCGAGATATTAGTGCGATATGACGTAAAACTGAACAATTTGCTTATCTGTGATCAGGGTATGAATCCAAGTAGACGTGTGAGTCACAGGAATGTTTCCTTTTGCTTGACTAGGTAATTTTTTACGTGAGGTGTATTATGAATTCACTTTCTTGACACGCTACTTTTAGGATGCATCATCCATTGTGTCCTAACTAAAGGTCTTGATCATGCTCATTATACATCTTGATTGTCATTCTGATAGAACAGGGACAAACATACACTTTCTTTCCAGTATTAATGATTTGACTTAGTTTTTCTTGTGCCGTGTAGCTGAAACAAGACTTAAACTGAAATCAATACTGAAACAAAATGGTTATTTTCTGGGCACAGGTGTGAGCAGGACAAACTGCATAAAGAGTGATTCAAGATGGAGGTGTTGACTGAACACAACTAAACATCCATTAGGTGTGTCCAAAAAAAAAAAAAAGTATTTAATTGCTTTTCTTATTTGTAACAATTCTATATCCATCCATTTTCTACCGCTTGTCCCTTTCGGGGTCACGGGGGGTGTTGGAGCCTATCCCAGCTGCATTCGGGCGGAAGGCGGGGTGTCGTCAGCATCCTTCCGTCTCAGGAGATGATGGGGTGGATCCAAAAAAAAAGGGGGGGGGGGCTCTTAACGGACGCTGGAGTGACCTCTCCAGTGGATCTACATGACCTGGGCATGGAACTATGGAGGGCAAGCTGTTGTCCAGGCAGCAAGACCCCCCCCCCCCTCTCCGCGTGACTGGTGGATCCAAGGGAGCGACGAGTGTCGATACAGCTTGGCACCAGCGACGTCACAGGTGTTGCCGGAATGATGCTACAACGTCAAACTGCCTTCGGGACTCCGGCTCCTGATTTTCTGTAGGGGTTTACTCCCTTAGCCTTACCCTCAAATGGGTTAACCGCAAAGCAGCCGTGGTTTTGAGATTAGAGATTTCCTTCTCCTAGATGGGCTACCTTAGGTTTACGAGCCCCATCTGCCCGAATGCTGCAGGTAGCACAGAGGTACATGTTACCCGTAGCGGTATAAGCCCGACCTGACTAACATTCGGGCGGAAGGCGGGGTACACCCTGGACAAGTCGCCACCTCATCACAGGGCCAACACTGATAGACAGACAACATTCACACTCACATTCACACACTAGGGCCAATTTAGTGTTGCCAATCAACCTATACCCAGGTGCATGTTTATCGATTACCAAAAAAAAAAAAAAGGTTTTTTTTTTACTTTTTTAACCTGTCCTTTCCAGCCACTCAGGCAAATCATTCTGTTGCTGTAGATGCACATATCTGCTGAACATATTTACTTTTGAAAAGAGACTTTTCTTGTTTTATTTGTATTTGACTTTATTAAATGTTTGGGGAGAATGTTTTAAGACAAAACCTATTTTCTTTTAAGTAATGTAGAAATAGAGAATTGTGCTGATGTACAACTCTTAGCTAAGATTATTGCAGCTTGACTGGAAACCGTTGTGTCCTCTATTATTTCTACAGACCAAATTGGGTTTATCAGGGAAAGACAGTCCTTTCACAAGGTCAGGCGCCTTCTAAATATCTGTAAAAGTTGTATCGGGACACCAATTCACATAAACTATATTGCCAAAAGTATTTGGCCACCTGCCTTGACTCACATATGAACTTGAAGTGCCATCCCATTCCTAACCCATAGGGTTCAATATGATGCCTTTTGCAGATATTACAGCTTCAACTCTTCTGGGAAGGCTGTCCACAAGGTTGCGGAGTGTTTTTATTGGAATTTTCCACCATTCGTCCAAAAGCGCATTGGTGAGGTCACACACTGATGTTGGTCGAGAAGGCCTGACTCTCAGTCTCCATTCTAATTCATCCTAAAGGTGTTCTATCGGGTTCAGGTCAGGACTCTGTGCAGGCCAGTCAAGTTCATCCACACCAGACTCTGTCATCCATGTCTTTATGAACCTTGCTTTGTGCACTGGTGCACAGTCATGTTGGAAGAGGAAGGGTCCCGCTCCAAACTGTTCCCACAAGGTTGGGAGCATGGAATTGTTCAAAATGTTTTGGTATCCTGGAGCATTCAAAGTTCCTTTCACTGGACCTAATGGGCCAAGCCCAACTTCTGAAAATCAACCCCACACCATAATTCCTCCTCCACCAAATTTCATCCTCCTACCACTTTGTGGGTGACTTGCTGTTGTTCCCAAACTCTTCACTTTTCTTATAATAAAGCCGACAGTTGACTTTGGAATATTTAGGAGCGAGGACATTTCACGACTGGATTTGTTGCACAGGTGGCATCCTATGACAATTCCACGCTGGAAATCACTGAGAGCGGCCCATTCTCTCGCAAATGTTTGTAGAAACAGTCTCCGTGCCTACGTGCTTGATTTTATACACTTGTGGCCGGGCCAAGTGATTAGGATACCTGATTCTCGTCATTTGGGTGGGTGGCCAAATACTTTTGGCAATATATTGTATATATGTTTGAAAATTCAAAACATATTTCAAACAAGTTTCTTTGTACTCTTTTTTTCTGACTATCTGCAAAAAGTAAAAATCTGCTAGCTGGACGTCGACATTCTTCTTTAATTTTAGATCAACATTTGCAATAAAAGTGACTGTTGTAATTATTAGATTAGATTCATCTCCAGATTCCAATTGCCTCAATTTTGTTGTTGTTGTGAATATCATTTAAGGATGGTGGTACGTGAAAGGGTCCCCCAAATAAGCTACAAGAAGCTTTTGGCAGGGGGTCCAGAGGACAGTATATACATAGAATGCTGAAACATGGTGGCAAGCACAAAAAACGCTATATGATAAACACAAAATAATAGTACTAAAGCAAGCATACACACACATACATACACAATGTACATACATTCATTCAACCATGCAAAACCCAACAGTAGTCTACCCCACATGAGGCATTAGAGATAGGTGGTTAATAGGTAAGATTTCAGTTTCTTTTTGAAGTTGGAGAATGAATACAGCATCCTGAGGCTCTCATCAAGCCGGTTCCAAATCTTTGGTCCCCTGCATACAACACTTCGAGCAGTACAAGCCAGAGGTGTGGACTCGAGTCACATGACTTGGACTCGAGTCAGACTCGAGTCATGAATTTGATGACTTTAGACTCGATTTGACAAAATGTAAAGAGACTTGCAACTCGACTTAGACTTTAACATCAATGACTTGTGACTTCACTTGGACTTGAGCCTTTTGACTTGCTACTTTCCCCAAAACCTAAAGTTTAAAAAGTTATTTGGGAGCGCTCCGTAGCTTTCATTTTGTACGTGTCTGTCTATCAGCGTGTGTGCTGCGTGTCAGCGTGTGTGCTCTCAGTACAACAGCCAATCAAATTAGATCTACGTTGTTTTCATCACACAGCATTCATCCAATCAAATTGCAGGACAACCAATGAACAAGAGTTGTCAAACAGCGCGCCAGTGAGAAAGATTTATACCAAAGTTGGTTTCGTTCGGGTATAAAAACTACGACTTGGTCAACAAAAAACGAATTGCCGTATGCAAATCACGCAGTTCGAATATTACAGACGGAGACGCAACAACTTCCAACTTTGTTCGACATTTGAAGTTGCACAAAGAAGGGTAAGTTTTGAATGTAAGCTAACGTTTATTGGCTAAGTAACATGACTTTTATTTGCTGTGTAGTTAAATCAGTGAGGCTGTAAACTCACTGCTAACGTCATAACCATAGACATCTTATAAGTAGACGCAGCATCGAGCGCTACTGCTTACTGGCGCAGACGAGACGCGGGGCCGCCATCTTGGAGTGGTGATCCGCTCCACTCAGTGCAATTCATTTGGCAGGAGCAATGAACTGTCAGCGCATTTAATTCATTTTACCTCACTGAATACCACTCATTTTCACACGCTTTTTTGTCATACGTGTAGCTATGATAACGGACACATGTTTTATTATTCATAGTTTGCTTAACAGTAATAGAATATTCTTATATGCTATAAGTGACCAGACGTCCGAGATCAAAACTGGGAATATAAGCCCAGAGAAGGGGGAAAAAAATGGTCAGCTATTTTTAAGTTGAAGAAACAATATAATTACGTTATATATACATGCGTATATCCTACATAAACAATGTATGAATACATTAGATACCTATATATCTTATAGACCGTATCTCTGTTGCTGCAGCAGCAGAGAGTTTATTCTGTCTTGACACTTTGTATTGATATTTTGTATTACATTCTTCCCTTGAATTATAATGTTTACAGTGATTGTTATATATGTATTTTTTATGTATGTCGCTTTGGATAAAAGCGTCTGCCAAATACTTAAACATATATAAACACCTGAAAGTCTTTATATCAGCTAAAACCACCAATCTGTTTCACTGGATTCAGAATAAAACCAAATGCTGTCTTACCCAACAATGTTAGTATTTGAATATTGTTACTTGAAGACGTATTCCTGGTTACAATTATACTGTTAAGAAAGTATTGTCTTATATTTTGCCTAAAATGAGAATGCATCATAATCAGTGGCGGCTGGTGAATTTTGTTTTAGGTGGGGCTGAAAGTTTGTAAACCAAACCCCTGTAGGGGCGTCATCCTCCCCCAGAAGATTTGTTTGTGATTTTCACATACAAATATTGAAGATCTTTGCTCCTTCTTAACTCTGTGGTAATGTTATTTTCATAAAATACAACCAAAAGTACATTAATGTTAAATCTTACTTGTGAAAAGTAATCCCCCGATTCCTATTTTCAACAGTCCGCTCATTTGAGCAGGAAAACGCTGAACACCAGCCCGGCATCTTTGTTTTCTACCTGTCAACTGTCAGTTTAGGCTGCTCGCCGGCTCCTCATCACCACTTCAAGATGCAATTTGCTCGCGTCACAGCAACCAATAATGCGTCTACTTATAAGATGTCTATGGTTATAACATCATTTCAAACACAGCAATATGTTGCGTCCACTGCAGTTTGCTTCCTTATTCATACTTTTTGTCAAGTGATTTTTTTAAGCAGGGTTGCATGAGGTACCTACACATAACGTTACGTTAGTCATTGTATCACACACAGTAACATAACCTTAGACGGCGGTCAGCAGCACCGCATATTTTAGCCACCTACAAAAAGACAAACATAGTCAAATAAAGGTCAGTTAAAATGTATACTATATTAAGAATATGTGTACATATTGCATAGGGCCCTGACATCTAAAAAGTACAACTCTGTTCATTGTTATGTTCATGTATTTGTTATGTTTTTCATGTGTACACACACATAAACACACATACAGTATGAGATGAGATCAATGAGATAAGGTAAGAACAGAATAGAAACTGCTGTGGAACTAGTTACAATGCAATATGCCATGGAAATACAATGTTAACAATTTTGTACAAATAAGTACAGTTGCACTTGTTTTTGCAAATGTGTTTATTCTGTAAAGGAATGAGTTAAATGTTTAAAATTGTTTAAACTATTAAAATGACTGGTTAATAGTGCTATTATGAATTGCAATGTCAGTACTATTTTTTTTCCTGCTATTTCAAATGCACTTGTTTTAATAAATAAATACAGCGGTTTAAAAGCATACACAATCTGTGTAAAAATATTAGTCTGTGGTTAAAAGGACTTGAAAGGACTCGAAACTCAAAATGCAGGACTTGTGACTTGACTTGGGACTTTCCAGTCTTGACTTTGGACTTGACTCGGGACTTGCCTGTCTTGACTCGGGACTTGACTCGAGACTTGAGGGCAAAGACTTGAGACTTACTTGTGACTTGCAAAGCAATGACTTGGTCCCACCTCTGGTACAAGCCATTAGACAATGTTTACCTGATATCAGATCTAAGTTATGAGTGTGGTGGGCATGCTGGGGATGGTAGATAGGAACCAAGCTACAGAGCCTAAGATTCAGCCTGTGGATGACTTGATAGGTTAGACAAGCATTGTGATAAATATTGAACTCTGTCAGTCTTAAGAGATGATAATTATGGAATAGATGTCGAGTGGGGGCATTAAACTTGGACCATGACAGGGCCCGTATGATTTTCTTTTGCATGGATTCTAATTTGTGAAGGTAGCTAGGGAAGGTGTTACACCAGATGACATTACAGTAGTTTAGATGTGGTTCAAAGAGAGTTTTATATGGAGTAAGTAGAGCATAAAGAGGAAGATAATGACGAAGGTGAAAGAACAGGCCAACATATTTGGATAATTTGTTCAACAGATGGCTAATGTGAGATTTGAAATTGAGGTATTCGTCAACGATGACCCCCAGGAATTTTGTGGAGTTCACTCTCTGTATTTCCTGCCCATTGATGTTGATATGGCAGTGCTCAGTATTTGTCCGGTTTTTATTAGAACAAAATAAAACAACATTTGTTTTATTAACATTAAGTGAGAGCCAAGAAATTGCCAGTTTACTAGTGAGGGAAGCTAACACGCTAACAAGTTAAATGCACACTCCAGGTTTATTGCACCATGCACATATTACATGTGTCAAAATGGCCCTCACATCCTTAAATATTTTGGATTGCGGCCCTCGCTGGAAAATTCTAGACACCCCTGACTTAGAATATACATTTACAAAGCAACTGAGAAGACATACTAATACAGTACTTAATAAATATGAATGAGATGTGTTTTCTTTGGGGAAAAACATATTTAGGAGACAAAAAAAAATATATCTAAATATATTTTTGGATTATTAAATACATTTTCTGACCAAACATTTGCTTGAAGTTGTGGGGTCCCAAATGCTGAATTGTGATCTGCTGTTGTTATAAGTCAATCCATGTCCAGTCTAAACTTAATGAACAACAATAACACGTGTGAGTTCCTGCATATGAAAACCAATTTATGCAGAGGTTACGATGTGCTTCATTTCATTTGACTATTTTTCTAAATATTTTATTTTGCATCATTGATTGAACAACTTATCGACATAACTTCACAGTTATGTCACGGCGCATGCGCAGTCCCTCATGTCTTCTGCTGTAAGCTCGGCCTTGGCACCTCCGCTAGAAACACGCCGGGACACGCCCCCGTTCACTCTGGCCGCATCGCGACCACGTGCTGGAAAAGCTGCAGGCAATCACTAATCCGCGCACCCGGGACTAATGAAGACAGACAGCATAAAGACCAGCGCACCTGAAGATCCAGTGCCGGAACGTAGTTCACTCTCGTAGTAAGCATCCCGTCTCTGGGTTCCCTTCCACATACTTGCTCTCTCTCTGTGCCTTCCCTGTTCCCGTGTCTTATGTACTTTGTGTTTCCAGTAGTGCTTCCCCTGTTTCCCGTGATCGAGCTGTGTGCCTCGACTTCCCTCTGGATTCTGGACTGCCTCTCTCGATCCTCGACCCCTGCTTGGACACTGACCTCGTTGCTTCCCTCCAGTCCCCGACCGCTTGCCTGCCCACGGACTGCCTTCTCGCCTTACCCCTTTGGTCTGCAAAGGGTTCATCCAACACGCACATACAACAACCTCTGGTAACATTTACATGGTTAATTCTACACATCATCTTACACCTTTCACTTAGAGTAGCATACACACCCCACCTATTCATCAGATTCAATAAACCTATCGAACTGATTCCTGCTGTTGTGTCGTCTCCTTCCCCCGCCGTACGCAACAAGTTATTTACCAAAGCTGCTCCTCAGCACATCATTTTGAGTAAGGCCAATACAGTATTAATTAATGTGATATGTGATCAAATGTAGTGATTCCGATCAGCCTGTCTGTCATTGATACGCTACATCAAACGTTGGCAGTGGTGGATGAGCATCCCATGCGGATCTAGACCCTCCCACCATTCCCTCCACCATGTGGACGACAGGTGCCTGCTTCACAGCCTTGCATAAAGGCAAGCTGGCAGCCTGAAATGCAACCACCTCCTTCTCGCCAAGGCTGCTGCCAACAGCTCTCGCACATCTGTGTCTGCCCACTTTCTCTTGTGCCAGCCAGCCTGCACCCATTGTTCGCCTCTGAATGCACTCAGCAGCACCCTGTGGGGGAAGCAGGCTGTGCAGCACAACCTGCACAGATATGAAGAGACGCCTCAGCCTATATTCTCAGTGAAGCTGCATATGCAAGCGCCGGGGCGGGGGAAACAACCATTTGCATAAGCTTCTCTCTCTAACTTACTCGACATAATCTTTATCGTGTTAGGCAATTTTGCTTACTTTGTATTAGAATAACCTGGATTTTCAGAGAAGTTTTGAGCACATGTTTATTCATTTAAAGTTGGTCTGTATTTACAGTATATATGTGTGTGTGTGTGTGCATATTTCCCAAGCAAAGGCATGTGGCCAAATATAGATTTATCAGGGCCACGCAGGCTGGCAAATAATTAAAATAATTCGCTTTTGCCTTTGATCTTTATTTTGCTCTCTTTCTTCTGCCTCCTCTCCTCCTCTCTCTCGCTGCTTTCCTGCACTCAGTCTACACTGCAACAATACTTCTGGTCCACCTCCTACAGATGCTCTATCACAAGCCCTTATGGATGCTTCTCATGTAAATCTAGCTTCAATTACTGCATACAATTATAATTTGCCCTTGGGATCCCAAACCCGGGGGTCAGCAACCCGCGGCTCTAGAGCCACATGTGGCTCTTTAGCGGCGCCCTGGTGGCTCTATGGAGCTATTTAAAAAATATATAGAAATGGAAAAAAAATGGGGTGAAAAATGTTTTTTGTTTTAATAGGGTTTCTGTTGGAGGACAAACACGACACAAACCTTCCTAATTGTTAGAAAGCCCACTGTTTAATATTTTTCTGCTTCACGGATGAGAGTATTTGGTGAGCACCGTTTTGTCCTACTAATTTCAGCGGCCCTTGAACTCACCGTTGGGTGGACTGTGACTCAACAGTTTGTTTACATGTATAACATTCTCCGACACTGCCACAGAAAGACTTGTTTTATGCCATTCCTTCTTTGTCTTATTTTGTCCAGCAAACGTTTCATACTGTGCGTGAATGCATAAAAGTGCGCTTTGTTGATGTTATTGACTTGTTATGGAGTGCTAATCAGGAATATTTGGTCACTGCATGACTGCAAGCGGGCAGCACGGTGGAAGAGGGGTTAGTGCATCTGCCTCACAATACGAAGGTCTTGAGTAGTCCTTAGTTCAATCCCGGGCTCGGGATCTTTCCGTGTGGAGTTTGCATGTTCTCCCCGTGACTGCGTGGGTTCCCTCCGGGTACTCCGGCTTCCTCCCACTTCCAAAGACATGCACCTGGGGATAGGTTGATTGGCAACACTAAATGGTCCCTAGTGTGTGAATGTGAGTGTGAATGTTGTCTGTCTATCTGTGTTGGCCCTGCGATGATGTGGCGACTTGTCCAGGGTGTACTCCGCCTTCCGCCCGATTGTAGCTGAGATAGGCTCCAGCGCCCCTCTCGACCCCGAAGGGAATAAGCGGTAGGAAATGGATGGATGGATGACTGCAAGCTAATCCATGCTAACATGCCCTTTAGGCTAGCTGTATGTACATATTGCATCATTATGCCTCGTTTGTAGGTATATTTGAGATCATTTAATTTCCTTTACTTATGTCCTCTGTGTATTTGGTTTATTTTGGTTTCATGACACATTATCTGTATGTAATATTGGCTACATTTCTGATGGTTGTTTGCGCGCTATGCTGTTCCAGACCACAACAAGCGTTACCCAGCTTGCAAAGATTGCAATAAATCCATTAGAAGAAGACAGCCTGCCATTTCCTTTAACTTGGACAGACACATCTATACCTTTGGCCGTTCTAAGACAGTAATTACTAATGTTTTCCAATGTTGTAAAAATGTGTAGAATAAATATTACATTTCAACATTTCTGTCAACGAAGATTTGTGTCAGCCTGCGACACATGGTCATTTTGATAGTAGGCTAATATAGACACTTACATTATGTGTTGCCATCATTATAACACTTAAGTATTTAAATTTTTTGCGGCTCCAGACCAATTACTTTTTTGTATTTGTATGGCTCTTTCAACATTTTGGGTTGCAGACCCCTGCCCTAACCAATTGAATCATGCATGTTACAAGGGGCCTTTCCACCGAATCTGTGCTACTTGTTTGTTGACACTCTCTCAAAAAAACGTTTATCCAACTCTCTGATAATGTAAAAATTGAACTAGTAAAAAAAACGTGTGGTGGCCCATCTCTGGCAGTTTTATTTAATTTGATTCATTGGCCAAAGATGACATGTAGCAGCTAAAAGTAAGAGCGGTGAGTCATGCTATAGCATCATGCTAATAGCATGTTGATATTAATCAAGCACATTACAGGAACACAAATTACATTTAAAAAAATTAATTAAAAAAGATACGAAAAAAGTTGTTGACTTTAAACCATAACCAACCATGCATCAATATAGCTCTTTTCTCAAAGTAGGTGTACTGTCACGACCTGTCACATCACGCCGTGACTTATTTTGAGTTTTTTGCTGTTTTCTGTTTCTGTTTTTTGTGTAGTGTTTTAGTTCTTGTCCTGCGCTCCTATTCTATGTTCCTTTGAGCGATATTTCCCGCATCTGCTTCGTTTTAACAATCAAGAATATTTCAGTTGTTTTTATTCTTCTTTGTGGGGACATAGTGGGTTGTCATGTCATGTTCGGATGTACATTGTGGACGCCGTCTTTGCTCCACAGTAAGTCTTTGCTGCCGTCCAGCATTCTGTTTTTGTTTACTTTGTAGCCAGTTCAGTTTTAGTTTCGTTCTGCAAAGCCTTCCTTAAGCTTCAATGCCTTTTCTTAGGGGCACTCACCTTTTGTTTATTTTTGGTTTAAGCATTAGACACCTTTTTACCTGCACGCTGCCTACCGCTGTTTCCGACATCTACAAAGCAATTAGCTGCTGGCTGCCACCTACTGATATGGAAGAGTATTACACGGTTACGCTGCCAAGCTCTAGACAGCACCGACACTCAACAACAACACATCATTTGCAGACTATAATTACTGGTTTGCAAAAAAGTATTTTTAACCCAAATAGGTAAAATTAGATCATCTCCCACGGCACACCAGACTGTATCTCACGGCACACTAGTGTGCCGCGGCACAGTGGTTGAAAAACACTGAGCTAAAGAGAAAAAACAACTTTGATGCGGAACTAATTTGTTGCAGGCTTGTTGTTGTTGACTTATGTATAAATGTTCTTAATGCGTTCATGTTTTTGGTGCTTAAGTAGAGGTAATGATGCAGTCCTCACCACCTCAAGGCAAACAGCTGCAGAGCAGAAGGCAATCCGGTTTTAACAGCACTTTCACTCAGTCTGACAAAATCACTCTCTTTAATCCAAACTTTGCAAAGTGCGTCAGTTAACGCCATCCAGTAGAAGCAATATTATTTCCTCTGTAAATGATGAAACCGCAGCGGTGTCATCAAACCTGCGAATTACATCTTACAAGTGCGGAGGCATGTACAGCAGAGGTAAATTTCTGGGGGGCAAGCAAGCAAAGACAGCAAGAACCGGAGATACGGTAGAGAATCTAGCTTAGAGCAGATCCCAAAAGGAGAGCGGCAAAAGCTGTAAATCGCGGGGGTGGGGATCTGAAAGCCATCGAAATCCTACAGTAGATATTAATAGGCTTAATCCAAGAGTTTGCTGAGGCGGAGTTTTGCTGTGTGGGCCCCATCACTGTCATTCTTGACTGGTTAAAGGAAGGATAAGGAGCAATGACGAGCACAGGGAGCCATGCATCATCATGTCAGCCTTGCTTGCCTTTTTAGGAGAATTTAATACTGACATGATGCACATTTTTCTTCGCCGCGCTTCATTTTTTAGGACAATGCATATTCATCCACATAGAGCAACAATCTAAATATGCCGTAGTTAGGACAATAGCTCATTTCCATCCGTTGTCCTAAGACAAGTCAATACAGTAAACATTCAACAGGTCATGATACAAAAGAATACATAAATCACAATACATTACACATTACAAGCATACCATAAGCACAGACCATGGACAAAAAAACAACATGTGAATAATGTAATTGTGCGTGCATGTCTGATTAGTTTTCAACCACTGTTTCAGTGCAGTTTTGAATGTTAAATATGTGTCACAGTTTCTGACATGGGCTGGCAGCCTGCTCCACGACTGTATGCCTCTGATTGACCCCACCATTTGGCCAAATTTAGTCCCGCGCCTTTGTACGTTGCAGTCCCCTCTGGTCACTGCTCTGGTGTTTACTTGACTGCTATTTCTTTTTAATCAATACAATCTATCAAGGGAGGGGCAGCAAGTTTATTTAGAACTCTAAAAACTAGGCAAACAACCATTAATATCTGATTTTAGAGAAAACCTACAAAAGACAATTAAAACTTCACTTGTCAATTAAATGTTTATGTGTGGAATTGTATACGTTTCCCTTGAGTTCTTTGTCACACATGACCTTTTACAAGCGCTTTATTGTTTCCATTTTTTATGAAAGCATGATTCAAGAACACGTATTGAGTATATGTGTCATTTCTGTGTGCAGGGGGTATAAATCGTGCCGGGCCAGCGGTGCCGACATTCTTGCGCAACCCAACGATGATCCAGCCTCACTTGGACATGAAGCCCTTCTTGCCGTTTCCCATGGAGACTCCTCCTCCGCACAGCTTCAACCTCTTCCACAACTTCAACACAGTAAGGATTGACTTAATTCATTAAAACAAGACCAAGTCATTGTCTCCAGGCCTAATTGATGATGAAGAAAGGTAAAGAGCAGGGGTGCTCAATCATATTCGTCCAAGGGTTGGATTTTTTTTTTCTTGTCAGGCACTGTGGGGTTAAAGGTTGTCTTAAAAAAAAGAAATCAATGGAAATATTATACAGCATATTATATACTAGGGGTGGAACGGTGTATGAAAAAAAAAAGTCTGACCCCTTTGCTTGACCTGAGGCGGTTTAGAGTGTGTTTGAATCATGTTTTTTTACTCAGTTTGGAACTTGTGCGTGCGTGTCTGTGTGTGTGTGTGTGTGTGTGTGTGTGTGTGTGTGTGTGTGTGTGTGTGTGTGTGTGTGTGTAGTTCCAATCATGCACATGAGTACTGCAAAATGTGAGGCAACGGGGAAGCAAGGGTTGTGAAGGCACTTGTGAGTTGGACGTTAGTATGTTTGATGAAACGTTATTATATGCATAAGTCTGAGTGTATGTATGTATGTATATGTACAGAATGTATGTATGTTTGAACAGTGAATGTGCATGTATCTGTATGTACGTATGTGTGTGTGTATGTATTTGCTTGCATGCGTATGCACCTATATATGTGCGTATGTATGTATGAAAATGCAGGGACCCAACAATGGAGATGGGTGAAAAAAAAGAACAAAAAACAAGATCACAAACACGCCGACACACAAAACCACTAACCCAGCAGCTGGCCGCCTCGCAACACCGCTGCATGCTATGACAGACCGCGCGCGCAGGGACTAGACCCAGCTGGCCCCCACTGAGCAGAGCACCTGGAAGTAGGTGGGCAACGGGACCCAGGGGCCCTAGACACGGCAGCGCCGGATGCCGACCCCTGCGGGGAAAGCAGGCTCTGAGGGCGACCCCAGTTCCCAACGCCCAACAAAAAGAAAATAAATAATAACATACAGTACATACACATATACAAACAAACACATACATAAATAAGCCGGTGGGGAAGCGATCCAGCAACGGAACCCCCTCTCCCACAGGTCTGGCCACGTGGGTTGGTCCCTGAAATCCTACGGGTCTAAGATGCAGTTAAAATTGACGGATGGACAAGCAGGGGACAAGTTAGGAGGACTGGAGCCCCATTGAGGCATTCTCAGTCCCCAAGGCCCCCACCCCCAGCCCATGCAGGAGGCAACCGAGACATACGGCCAGGACCCCGCAGGCGTCTCGAGGCAAGCAGAATCCCGCATCCAAACAAAAACCCCAACGAAAAGCAAAAAAAACAGGCCACGCACCCTGCCAATGCTCCCCAAATAAACACAACCAAAACAAAAAAGCCAAACAAAGTCACCGCGAGCAAAACTATCACAGCAAACACCGTCACCGCGGCATTGCTCAATGCCCCCAAGAAGTACCCATACACACGCCAAAAACCCCCAACCAATCGGCACTTCTCTGATCAACTAAAATAAATAGCCACACAATATACTCTCCCGGCAGAAGAAACACCAAACACTGCTCCAGTCCCACAAGAGCCACACCAACCCCATCTACGCATCCAAACATGTCTCTCCTTCCCCACTTCGATCCGCAAACTCTCCAGAGCGTTACCTTCCAATTGCAAACAGCCGCTCCAACCATGGCCCACGCAACGCCCTGCGAGTCCGTCCCCCGCCGAACAGAGTCTACGCCCGCTCGCCCCGACCCGACTCTGCAGAGTCCACACGGACAACCTGTTGTTCTCTTATGTGATGCCCACACTGTTGTCTCCTGCAGGGCGTAAAAAGTACTGCACGAATCAGCACTTTGTTAGAGAGATTGAATTGTTTTAATATTTAGGTGATGTTTGAAGGGCCAAACGAAAATATATCATGAACCGCCTTTTTAGGGCCCCTGGTAAGGAGAAACATCCTTAATCCAAAAGTCACTTTAAATCAAGATTTGTGTTGGAGTGTTTGAAACTGACTTTGGAAAGCTACATGACATGAATGCTGCATCACAGTTTTTAGAATTGAACCTATTCAAAAACCAATGAGATTATAATGGAATTTACACAATTTCCATTAAAAAAATAACCAGGTGATTTTATCTGTATGGACCAAGTAGGATTGTGTCCAAAACTCTTGCAATTACAGCAAAATGTTTTTCTTTTTAATCTTGTGCAATCTTAAATCCAATACGACAATCCTTTCCACAGTTTTATTTGAGTTCATCATACAATTTTAGACCTCATTTCACATATATAACTGGGGGTGTAAAAATGAACACATTAACATGTATCACCCCACATCATAATTAATCTGGTTGAATGCAATTAACCCATCTGCAGAGCAGTTGGGCACAAAATCCCTGAGCCCTCTCTGGCAAAATATTTCAGAGTAAGAGAAAACACAAAAGGAGTAACAGCTCTGCATTAATCTGGATAAATGTGTAGAAAAACAGAGGTTGTTTGTTAATGGTGTTATAAACGTGTTTGTATAGCTAGTCCCTTCTTTCTTAAGCCTCTTTGATCATTCAAAATGAAACAGGAGACGGCACTGAGACAGGGACGTCGCTTAGCCTTAGGCGTGTTTATTAAAATAATATAATTACGTGTGCAACTAATCCAAATACGTATGGTGTGACTATGTGTTGTGTTTAGCTGAGTGTTACCAGGAGTTGTGGAAGATGCGTGTTGAGGAAGGTGCGGAAGTCCAGAAGGAGCAAGGCAGGTTCGGAGGTCCGTGGGCGAGCAAGAGGTCAAGGGCAGGAGCGAGGCGTCAGAGTCCGTGTCCAGACGAGAGGTCGAGATCCAGGAAGGCAGCAAGAAGACAGGGGGGAATCCGGGGAGACGAGACACATAGCTCGAATCCAGGGAACAAAGAGGAGCTGCAGGGTGACAACACAGGACACAAGACGATGAGCATGGAGGGGAAACACAGAGAGTAGGGAAGCACATAGGCGAGGAGAGCAAGAGACATGTAGGGCTTACTGTATGAGATAAGTAGCTACGTTCTGGCACTGGAACGCAGGATCCGCTGGTTTATGAAGGACGTAGAGCTCTCATCAGCGGCAGATGTGTAGATTGCTGATTGTGTGCGGCCGCGCCTCAGCAGGAGAGGCGGCAGGGGCTTGAGCCATAACAGAAACACAATTAATACATATTAGAAGTATGATATTGACTCGTGATTATTCTAAATTAATTCACAGCAACCTTGTGATTAATCTTATTTAAAATAAATGAAATTGCACTATTATAAACATTATCATGTTTTGGAAGAATAGCCTTTGCCATTTCTTGTGTGACTGTGCAGAGTGCAGGCGACGTGTTCTGGTTGTCCAAGAAAAAGGTTGTCATCAACGTGTGGTAAAGAATTGTGTTTATTTCTGAGGGAGTTCTGAGAAGAGCATCCGCCCCTTTGGACCCACGGGCCTTTGGGTGCCTTATTTGCCTCAGTAAGTATGAGGTGTTATTGCTGGATGGATGAGTGCTGGCTGGTAAACAAATGTACACATAATTTTACATCCACCGTGGGAACTTAACATGCATGGAAAATGTAAGGCAAGTGTTAGCATAATTGCTTACATAACACTTTTATGGCCTGTGCTGTTGCTGTAACGGCTTATGTGCCTGTTTTTTAATTTGCTGAGTGGCCACCACACATTGACGTGTGTCTATTGTACATAAAATAAGAATGTATCAAAGCTGATAAACAAAGAGGAAGCTCCAGAGCTGCGTACTCTAAGCAGCGCCGTTTGTTTGATTTGTTATTTATTGTGACAGGAGGGACTTTCCTTTTCCCCTCAGGCCTTGAAAACATTTTTAATTCAGACCAGACTGTAGAGGCATTCGGCACATCATCAATTCAGCATAATGTTGCTCCTCCAAACTTCATTAGAGAATGTCAACACATTTTTCATCAATATGGTAAACCACTGAGCTTTGTTCCCAGTAGGGAGCGATGTTAAGTGTGCATGAGCCCGATAAACACTACCAGGCCAAAAAACAGTCACCACTTTGATTTAAGTAAGCAAATCAGTTTTTCTCTAGTCAACTTTTTGGGAGATTTTTGACCAGTACTGGAGCTCAGATAAAAAAATTCTTCCTAGCGATGTTGCGATTTTATGCTTAGTTCTATATGTTGAGAGCCATAGTTGGTAGCGTGTGCATTTTGGTGCCAAATCCTTCTACTATACAGGTGAGATGCATGATCTTGCATTGACCTTTCTTAACTCAAAGGCCATACAGCAGCAGCAGAAAGAGCTTAGACTCCTTCTTCTTTTTTTATGGCAGGTCGCAACCAACGTTATTAGCAGCTCAAGCTACATAGTAGTAGCAAGCTACTTGCTAGGGGCCGTAGGATCAGTTCTTACGTGTACAGGGGGGGAGACGGCACAGACAGCGGGGACGTTGTTTTAACTCTATATTTATTTATATTAACAATAGAATGGAGTGTGAAACTAATCCAAAATGTGTGACTATGTGTAGCGCAGGGGTCGGCAACCCAAAATGTTGAAAGAGCCATATTGGAGCAAAAATACAAAAACAAATTTGTCTGGAGCCGCAACAAATTAAAAGCCATATTACATACAGATAGTGTGTCATGAGATATACATTGAATTGAGATGATTTACAGGAAACTAAATGAGCTCAAATATAGCTACAAATGAGGCATAATGGTGCAATGTGTACATATAGCTTGCCTAAATAGCATGTTAGCATCGATTAGCTTGCAGTCATGCAGTGACCAAATGTGTCTGATTAGCACTCCACACAAGTCAATATCATCAACAAAACTCACCTATGTGCATTCACGCACAACGTTAAAAGTTTGGTGGACAAAATGAGACAGAAAAAGAAGTGGCAAAACACGTCCTAGAAAGTCGGAGAAAGTTATATATGTAAACAAACTAAGGTGAGTTCAAGGACCGCCAAAATTAGTAGGACAAAACGGCGCTCGCCAAATACTCGACTCAGTGAAGGATCTTTAATATACAGTGTGCTTTATAACAATTAGGGAGGTTTGTGTCGTGTTTGTCCTCCTACAAAAACAATATTAAAACAAAAATATATATTTTTTCCCCTCATCAATTTCCATTTTCATACATTTTTTAAAAAGCTTCAGAGAGCCGCTAGGGCGGCGCTAAAGAGCCGCATGCGGCTCTAGAGCCGCGGGTTGCCGACCCCTGGTGTAGCGAGTATCTGTAGAGTGTTGAGTGAGGTGCGGAAAACCAAGAGGGGCAAGGCAGGCTTGGAGGTCCGTGGGCAGGCGTGAGGTCAAGGGCAGGGGCGAGGCGGCAAAGTCCGTGTCCAGGCGAGATGTCGAGATCCAAGAGGCAGCCAGGGAACCAGAGGGAATACGGGTAGGAGAGACGAGACACACTGCTTGTGACGCGGGAACGGAGGAATTCTGCTGGAAGACGACAAGGGACACGAGACAAATGAACACGGAGGGGGAGAAACACAGAGAGAGAGTGTGCATTGAGCTCAGAGATATTCGGCTCACTGTACAGGAACAGGTCGCTACGTTCTGGCCCGGAACGCAGGTTTGCACTGGCTTAAGAAGGCCCGGAAGCTCATTAGCGACAGGTGTGTAGATTGCTCATGGAAAGCAGCTGCCTGCTGCAGCCGGAGTGGCGCGCGCAGGAACACGCTTGGAGGTGCGCCCAGTGCAGCGCACAGATGAATGCGCACTGTGGTGCGCCCGGGTCGTGGCAGCAGTATGAGCAAGGCGATTTGTCACAACGCCAAAAAAGTAGTTCCTCTGTGTTAGTTCTTACAATAACAATGTCACCATAGCTTTATTAATATGCAGGTCATGGCATGTAAATGAAGCTGTCTCTTACCAGCTGTTTTTCACTATTGAAAATGCACAGAAAACAGATAGACATGTGTTCTTGTCTCACATAAGGAATGTGGATGATGGACAAAAAAAAGTGCAGTTCCCCTTGAACTACCGGTAATCCAATACTTTATGTACCTGCTAATTTTCCAAACCATATACCATGAAAGTGGAAAACAATACTGAGTTTTCAATGACTTAACAAATTGTAGACAGCAGAAACTAGTGCAGTAAACTTAAGAAGTGGCCATTGAGCAATTATTGATAATAAATGGTAAATGGTAAATGGTTGTACTTGTATAGCGCTTTTCTACCCCTTTTTAAGGAGCCCAAAGCGCTTTGACAGTATTTCCACATTCACCCATTCACACACACATTCACACACTGATGAGGGGAGCTGCCATGCAAGGCGCTAACCAGGACCCATCAGGAGCAAGGGTGAAGTGTCTTGCCCAAGGACACAACGGACGTGACTAGGATGGTAGAAGGTGGGGATTGAACCAGTAACCCTCAGATTGCTGGCACGGCCACTCTCCCAACTTCGCCATGCCGTCCCCCCCCGTAATAGGTTGGAATGATCAACATTGGAAATGAACATTTGAAAAACAAAATCAACCGGAGCTGAAGTTGAACTTTTCAGTTCTTGCATGTGAAATACTAACTCTTGAAATAACAATCCATGCAATATGGTATCATGCAATATTTTGAATGTGAAATGGTGTGTATGTGAGACTGTTTTTATGACTTCAATATATTTTAGTTTTTTTATTTGTATTGCACTGATGGACGACACTTACAAAAGTAATTGTATTGTTAACCATGATGACACTGGCAATAATGGGATTCTATTCTTTTGTATTCTGTTCTAAAATGGTACTCTAGCCTAGCCAATAGCCATATTTTGAGTCCATTTGTATTTGTTATAGGTATTCTTTGGAAATCAACTAATTTAACACATTTCAGAAAACAATGTTTTGCAGCAAAGGTATAGACAAACTACAAAAACACATTACAGAATATCAACAAAGTAAAGTATTCTTCCATATATTTTTACATTTTGTCATGTTTTTGTGTCATTTCCAGCACATTAAAAATAAATACAAGTTAGCTACTGAATACAAATAAGCTTAACTCGAAATTTGGCAATGGGTCTCCAGTATTTTGGAGCAATGCAAACAGTGGTCGAATGCAGTGCTTTTCAACCTTTTATGAGCCAAGGCACATTTTTTGCGTTAAAAAAATCCGGAGGCACGCTACCAGCAGAAATCATTAAAAAACGAAACTCAGTTGACAGTAAAAACTCGTTGTCGCAATTGTTGGATATGACTTTAAACCATCACTATATCATGCATCACTATAGCTCTTGTCTCAAAGTAGGTGTACTGTTACCACCTGTCACATCACACCGTGACTCATTTTGAGTTTTTTGGTGTTTTCCTGTGTGTAGTGTTTTAGTTCTTGTCTTGCGCTCCTATTTTGGTGGCTTTTTCTCTTTTTTGGGTATTTTCCTGTAGCAGTTTCATGTCTTCCTTTGAGCAATATTTCTCGCATCTACTTTGTTTTCGCAATCAAGAATATTTCAGTTGTTTTTATCCTTCTTTGTGGGGACATTGTTGATTGTCATGTCATGTTTGGATGTACTTTGTGGATGCCGTCTTTGCTCCACAGTAAGTCTTTGCTGTCGTCCAGCATTCTGTTTTTGTTTACTTTGTAGCCAGTTCAGTTTTAGTTTCGTTCTGCAAAGCCTTCCTTAAGCTTCAATGCCTTTTCTTAGGGGCACTCACCTTTTGTTTATTTTTGGTTTAAGCATTAGATACGACGACAAACCATCAACGTCTCACACAACGTGTTTCCGACATCTGCAAAGCAATTAACTACCGGCTGCCACCTACTGATATGGAAGAGTATTACACGGTTACTCTGTCGAGCTCTAGACAGCACCGACACTCAACAACAACACATCATTTGCAGACTATAATTACTGGTTTGCAAAAAATATTTGTAACCCAAATAGGTGAATTTAGATGATCTCCCACGGCACACCAGACTGCATCTCACGGTGGTTGAAAAACACCAGTCTAATGGATTTACACTATTCCAGAGTGATGGCCACATACTGTAGTATGACCTGATGAAGCTTGTTGGGGGTACTGTTGTGATCTGGACTTGCTCATCGGGCCAGTTGTGGTTTCAGTATGTTATGAGGTCATTTTCCATGATTGCATTTTTTTTTTATCTCTTGATGACAAGACCAGCGTGCGTCCGTCAAATTGTGGAAAAAATGACAAAAATAATTGTTTTGACATTGGATTAATTCATCTTCACAACTTCTGCTGCTATATATGATAAAAAGGAACTCTTTCCTCTGCCTTTTATTGGCCAGGCAATTTATTTGACAAAGACATTTCAGTCATTGACAAACTAACATCAGTCCAAATGCTGTTTTTGGCATTTATCCCCTCATTCATCTGTATTTATACTCCATTTTGTCGTTTACAATAAAAGTACCGGTCCATCATTCTGTTTAGTGTTTTACAGTCCTGCGTCCAGGAGAGGGGGCCGCAGGAAAGGCAAGGAAAAAACTTTGACCTTGCAGCAAGAAATGCAAACATTTAGACTACACTCTGATGTGTTATACTCAAAAAGGAAAGAAGAGTGACGCTCACTCGAGCTGAAAGGAGTCTCCCTGGGGTGCATTGCAAAGCCTCAGGATGTACGGGGCAAATTGTATAGCTGCTTAAAAAATGCATTGGGAAAAAAAAAACATGCAAGGAGTTTTCACAGGAAGGAATCCTTTCCCTGCAGCTGTCCCAGAAAATGTTCTACTTGAAGTTAGAGACAGAGAGTGTGTTTACAGCCTAATGTTAACACCGATGTGGAAGAATAATTCAACAGGAAAATGAACATTGTGTGTGTTGCTTGTGACTGTATGAATGAAAAAAAAACACTGGTTAGTTTCAAACCTCCTGGTGTCTTTCTGTACATGTTAAATATGTAGACTTGCTATTATATCCGCCATAACAGTAATAAGAATGTCCTTGCACTTTTAGCTGGCAGAGCGTTGTTCTATTAGTCTCGATAATTGATCTCGCTGAGTTTGTACATTCTTAATTAAACCCAGAATCCACACTGATGCTTATTACCTCTATAACAGTGGAATGGCCGCTCCTAAGTCGCCTATATATACTGCTTAAATGGTTGGATAATGTGATTTGTCCTCCATTTGCCTGTCTCTCCCATTGGGGCTTTGGACAGTGATGGGACTGCTTTATTTGTTGGGCCTGATATAGACTGCACATGCATTTTTCTAGCTTACTAAAAAAAGTCTGGATATTTCTGACCAGGCCATCCCAACATAACAGAATAATTGACATACATTTTATAAAGAGTAGTGAGATTTCAGCACACCCAGCATCAAGACAATTAAAATCGTTTGTTTGTTGTTTATGTTTATTTCTGTTGGCCCCCGTAGAGGGCAAAGAGAAAAAAAAGTGATGAGAACTGTAAATGTAACATAGGAACATGCTACATCATCTGTCCTGGCGACTGATTATAATATGAGTAATGCAATTAATCAAATGTTAGTTGTTGGTAAAAAAAAAATAAAAAAATAAAAATAGAAATACATTACCATTCAAATTCTAATGATCCAAAACTGAGAATGTTGAATATAGATTAATTAAACACTAAATACCAAAGAAGCAACCTCGAAGTTCAAGATGCGCTCTGCCCCGATAAACTCTTACCTAACATTTCACACACACAAACTGGACAATATCACCGCACTGTGTATTGTTACCTTCAATGGAAATATCTAGTTTACACTGTACATGTCTATTTATTAAGTCAATTCTACCTCACAGTCTTGCATTTGATACCCTTACATTTATGCACTATTGTCAGTGTTTGCACAAGGCAAGGCAAGGCAACTTTATTTGTATAGCACTTTTCATACAGATAGCAGACTCAAAGTGCTTCACAGACAACAAAGTGAAATGAAAGAAAATAAAAGCAAAATTAAAATGCAGACAATAAAAATAAAAACAGTGCGGACGTTAAAAGTTAAAAGATTAAAAGATTTAGCTGAAAGTTAAGGTGAACATAAAAGTTTTCAGTCTAGTTTTAAAAGTAGTCAGAGTTGGGGAAAGTCTGACATCTTCACAAAGTTTATTCCAGCTATTTGTTTCATAGTGACTGAATGATGCTCTCCCTTGATTTGAGTTTACTCTGGGAACCATGTGTTGTTTCTTGTTATATTGTACACATTAGTCCTGATCTACTAGGATACTAAATAACAAGTGCTATATTACCGTATGCAAAAATGTGGGCGTGTTGCGGGTGATCTAATAGGACTGCTCAGGCAATTGATAGATAACAAGTGCAAAATGTGGGGCAGACTGACCGCCCTATTTCAAGAAGGATTTTGTGTGTGCTACCGGCTGTCACCCTGGAGAAACTCGTTGACTGCACATCCATGGCATCATGCTCCGATATGTGGTGTTTTACCATACCGTGGAACATGCAGCACACCAATACCTTTTCTGGGCTAGTAGAAGGACTCCTGTAGTGCGAGGTACAAAGGAACCAATACTTTTTTGGTGTTTTTTGTGTAACTGTGCCAATTTGCACGTACCTTCCAAATGTGCTAAATATTGACAGTAAAACAGCTAAATGATGATATTTCCTCCTCCCAGTGTTGTTGGCAGTCTGATAATCAGCATATAATCTGCATGTTAATGAGGAGATTACACCCGCTGTATTGTATATATGTATTGTGCTCACTATTTTGCTCATTTAAGAGACGCAATCCTCTGCGCATCCACTTGCAGATCAGTACGTAGACCACCTACTCAGTGGCCTTGTGGTTAGAGTGTCCGCCCTGAGATCGGTAGGTTGTGAGTTCAAACCCCGGCCGAGTCATACCGAAGACTATAAAAAATGGGACCCATTACTTCCCTGCTTGGCACTCAGCATCAAGGGTTGGAATTGGGGGTTAAATCACCAAAATGATTCCCTGGCGCGGCCACCGCTGCTGCTCACTGCTCCCCTCACCTCCCAGGGGACACATTTCACCACACTTAGTGTGTGTGTGACTATCATTGGTACTTTAACTTAACTTTAGTGTGTGTTTTAATGCAGGCAAACCTTTAGTAGAGTTGGACCATTGTATAACTACATTCAAAGTTCAATATTACACTGCTGTTGGGGTCCATAAAATCCCGATTGTGTTATACCTGAGAGTGCGTTATATAGAGCTTTTTTAATCCTTTTTTTTTCAAAATATCATAGTTAAGTGATCCTGATTCATGTGGTGAAAACAACAGGGGTTTGCAGACTTACCAAAGTCATAAAGTTTTAAGTTTGTGAGTTGACGGTAAGCTCTGTCTTTAAATTGTTTGAATTCTTCTCTGCCTAGTGCTTCATTCGTGCTTAAGTGTTGGGACGTACTAAACCTGTCTTGTCTCAGTTGTGCGGATGAATTTTTTTCTGAAAGGAGACAAGTGTCAAAATGGTCTGTTTTCTTCTTGATGTGGACAGGCGGGAAAAAAAAAGAGCCCAGCAAAGCCGAACACGGTTGGCATCTTGAAAGTGAACAAACATTTGTACGTCACTTCCGGCAAACGGTGAGGGTTGAAGTCGATAGCGATGATGTTTGGCGTGATGTGACGTGAATGGCGGATTGTGCTCCCACGTCACAGAATGGGGCGTGCACTATCCACCAGTGGGTCGATACAGTAATGGTATTGGATAATTTGGTGAAAAACAACGGGGTTGACTCTGCCGGAAAAAAGAAAATGTGCGGAAATTTGGCGTCCAATTTATATCGAACGGAGTTATATCGAACTTTACCTGTTTATACTGTATGGCTATAATTACGATGCCTTTCTTTAAATAAAAAAAACAAACATTTTCTATATTGTATTATTGTTTTCATCTTCTCTTATAGCCATTGTTATTAGTTTCTGGTATTTTGTTTTATTTCCTGTTAAGCACTTCTTTTTTTTGACTACCTCTCCCTGATTGGTAATCAGGACACAGATGCTTCATGTTGTCAATCAGAATGTTTTTTATGCTTTTGTTTAGGTACCAAGCTTAATGATTGAGAAGACAGGGCTGTGTCATTGAGCTTTTGTACCTCCATGTTGCATAGCCTTCCGAATCCGAATCCGAATCCGAATAGTTTTATTGCCATTGTTTGACAATTTACAAACTAGGAATTTTTCTTGGTACAATCGTGCAATATTAAACACATAATAGGTAGAATAGGTAATACAAATGACCTGTAACTGAGCTATCAGATCTTGTTATTGTTCATGTGTCTGATGGCCAAGGGGAAAAAAATGTTCAGGTGACGGGAGGTGTGGGTCTGGATGGACCGTAGTCTCCTGCCTGAGGAGGAGAAGGGAGAATAATTTGTGTCCAGGGTGAGAAGAGTCAGTTGTGATCCGACCCACACGCCTCCTGGTCCTGGTGCAGAACAGGTCCTGCAGGGATGGATGGATCCCTATGCTTATTGTGACCGTAAAATCTTTCTAGTGTTCTTCCTTGATGCACATTTTGTTACTAATAAATACATTTTCCCTGCCCTTCTCCCGCCGTCTCTGCATCCTGGGGTCACGACCACCCATGCCGACTGTAACAATTGTAATTGCACCCCAGAGAGAGTCATTTTGATGTTCTGTGCGTCTTGGTTACATGATAAATTGGCAATAAAGACACTCGAATATTAAATGTTATGCTGCCTGCCAGCAGACAAACTATTGACCCAGATTTAAGACAATATTTTCCCTATGACAGAGCTCAACGCTGTGTCTTGATATTCAGACATGCCAACCAGCAGGGGGCACCAAATGATTTCTCCTTAAGCTAGTCAGAGCTTTTCTAATTGTCACACCTGTGTCCTGCAGAGATGCAGCGATACCGGAGAAAGGGAAGTGAAAGTAACAGAGGGTAATTTTCATAATACTTTAACTTGTTCTTCTTTCGGGGTTTCGCAGTTGGGAGAGTGGCCGTGCCAGCAACCTAAGGGTTCCTGGTTCAATCCCCACCTTCTACCAACCTCGTCACGTCCGTTGTGTTCACCCTTGCTCCTGATGGGTCGTGGTTAGGGCCTTGCATGGCATCCTGCTGTCAGTGTGTGAATGTTTGAGTGAATGTGTGTGTGAATGGGTGAATGTGGAAATAGTGTCAAAGAGCTTTGAGTACCTTGAAGGTAGAAAAGCACTATATAAGTATAACCCATTTACCATTTATGCTTGTAAATTATGACGTAAGGAAAAAAAGTTGATCGGCAAAGCAAATGTTACAGTTGCATTGGTTGTATTTGATTGACGGCTGAACATGCAGAAGGGTGGGCATGCATGGGGGGGGGAGTAAGTGAAACCCACTCACAATCCCATGACCACATCCAGAGCACGAAACTATGCATCTGAAGGAGGGGAGCGAGAAGGAGAAGGGGAGGAGACACCGGAGAGCGGACTGAGGGACACACACCATGGGAATCATTGGGGCATGTTGAAAGAAAGCTGAGAGGAGGAGGAGGAGGAAGTTGGACAGAAAGTGTATTGACACTTGTCAGGGAGTTTAGAGACAAGCATCCCAACACCTCAAAAACCAGGAGACACTGTTGATGGCTATGCATCACTAGCAACAAGACTTATTTTTAGGGCTTTTCTATCCATCTTTGACAAGTGGTTTGGAGGAAAGTGCATCACGCACTCTCAGTCTCACCCAGGCTGAGACCCAAACGCTCAACTTTTATAATAACATACGCACAGGAGGAACGATGCAGCTCCAAGCTTCCACAGACCCTGAGGAGATGAAGGTGAGTACACACCTCCTGGGGAATGATTGAAGCTTTTTTTTTTTTTTTTTTTTTTTTTTTTGCCATGCTGTGTCTTAATCTGGCCTCAAGTCAAGCACGACTCGTGCTTCAAAGTCGCTTCTATATCCACTTCAGTGTGAGTGCCAGAGCGGTGCCACTGGGAACGTTCCTCGTTGCCCAAGTTCAACACGATCAAAACAATCTGCTGTCTAGAAGTGATCAAACACTGCAGGGGAGTCTGCTGCAAAGAACTGCTTGATAAAGAGACAAGAAAGGAAACCAGAAATGACACAAACTCTGTTGTGGAGAATGAAAAAGGCTTGTTTGATCACTGTTTCAAATCTTTGGGGGCACAATGATGTAGTGTGGTAACGATACCAATATGTTGGTACCGGTACCGGTACTAAAATTATTTCGGTACTTTAATTTGGTGCCACTTTTCGGTACTTTTCTAAATAAAGGGGACCACAAAAAATTGCATTATTGGCTTTATTTTAACAAAAAATCTTAGGGTACATTAAACATATGTTTCTTATTTCAGTTAAGTCCTTAAATAAAATAGTGAACATATTAGACAACTTGTCTTTTAGTAGTAAGTAAAAAAACAAAGGCTCCTAATTAGTCTGCTGACATATGCAGTAACATATTGTGTCATTTATCATTCTATTATTTTGTCAAAATTATTAAGGAAGTGGTAGAAAATGTATTATTAATCTACTTGTTCATTTACTGTAAATATCTGCTTACTTCCTGTTTCAACATGTTCTATCTACACTTCTGTTAAAATGTAATAATCACTTATTCTTCTTACATTAGTTTTGGATGATACCACACATTTGGGTATCAATCCGATACCAAGTCGTTACAGGATAGTACATTGGTCGTATTCAAAGTCCTCATGTGTCCAGGGACATATTTCTTGAGTTTACAAACATCATATACATTTAAAAAAAACGAAACAAGATGTTGTGATGCCAAAAAATATTGACGTAACCAGAGTAGTATCGACACACCGTGAGCTACGGTGTGTAGTGAAGCATGTTTAGCTATTCCTCGTCCAGCAGGGATGATACTTGTAAGAAACTCACTTAATTTGTCGCCATGGAGGCGAGGATTAGTGATTTAGAAGTAGCTAAAACACTGCCGACAGCGGATGGACGTTAGCCGCTAGCTAGCTAGCCATGTATTGAAGCACCTCTTCCTGAGGGCATTTCAGTGTTACAGCTTCACCTTTATTGTTAGTTTTTAAGCCAAAATGTGTCCGTTCTCCCTTTTCTGTCTACTCACTGTGTCTGCTTGGAAGTACTCTGTGATTTTGTGCCGCTGAACATGCTCGTCTGCTCGTAAACCAGCAATGTCACGATGTGACTTCGATGTGGGCGCGGGGGGCGCGGGACCGGTACATTTCAGAGACGGTATCGTATCGAAAATGATTCATTAGTATTGCGGTACTATACGAATACCGGTATACCATGCAACCCTACAATGATGTCTTGTTAGTCGATTGGTACCCGTCAAGGTAGTTAAACATGACTTTTGTGGCACTAGAGGAAATATTAGAATGCAGAAATGTATCTGACATTATCAGGTTTATTTGTATAGCCTGGTACTAAACCGATTTTTAATTTAAATGACACTTTTCTAAATGTTCCATTTGTAAAGAACATGAATTTAAGTGTGGTGCTTCACTGCTTCACTGCTTACAGGTATATGCAACCTTTGGTGTTCTTTGGTGCATTGGATGATCAAAATCTAAACAGTGGCAATGGACAGTTGCATGAACCCATACTTACACAACAGCCTGGGGAACCTCCTCCTCATGCTGCTCACCAGCCTGGTCACACACTGCTGTGGGACGGCATACCACTCCTCAACCAGGAGTCATCACAAGTCAACCATGTTTGTTGTTGGTTACTCTAGCATGAACAGCACGCCCATGCTGCACCCAAAAGTGCTCGGTTGGGTTGAGGTCAGGACTTTTTGGCAGGGCGCTTTGTCCTTTCTACTCCCAATTTCTGGACACAGTCAGAGATTAAAAACCCTTCTCTGGGGGCAGGCGTCATCAACTTGGAGAATAGTTCTCTAGGTCTAGGATGACCCTAAGTGATGACAAGCTTCATTTTCCCAGTGATGAATATAAATCAGAATCAGCAATCACCTGTTTGGCATAGACAGGGAAGTTTTTCCACATAATGTGCTTCTCATCCCACTAATGTATGTTCTTTATCGTCCAAAGGCACAATAAACGTTCATGCCAAGAAGCATTTTTGTCCACTAAAAACACATCTCATCATTATCACAGTTATTGATTATCATTATGTAACTATTACTGCAGTATATGGACAATCCAAAAACGCTAGGGGTTACAAAGACAAGACACTCCTATTGTATTATATATGAAGCAGGTACAGACCCATGCCACTCAAATGGAGGTCTACCATCAACATGGCTATTGAAGATTTTACGACCATGTCAAAGGGACATAATACATTTAGGCCTTATAAACATCATCAACATCAATATTTTGTATCTTAAGTCCGTCTCCAACCCGCTGACATGATCACAGTTTACTTTCATATGCGTTTGGTTTCGGTTGCCGTGAGAGCGCCCCCCCTACACAAAGGCCTCATGGCAGCTGCGCAGTGTTTTTAACAGCTGATTTGACTGGATGAATCGTAGCTGACCTCCACCCAGGGAACTGGACCTAAGCCCATAATTCATGTGCACAGTTACCTCAGCTCTTGTTAAACGCTCTCCAGAGAGGCAATGGTGGGCCACAGCCTTATACAGCATGTAACGCGCACCTGCACAATGCTGCTTGTAATACTGGAGTCATCATCTGACAGCACCTTGGAGGGTTGCAGAAAAACGTATGGTGCAGTGTATGAGAAACCATGCATAATTGTATATACACTATATTGCCAAAAGTATTTGGCCACCTGCCTTGACTCACATATGAACTTGAAGTGCCATCCCATTCCTAACCCATAGGGTTCAATATGATGTCGGTCACCCTTTTGCAGCTATTACATCTTCAACTCTTCTGGGAAGGCTGTCCACAAGGTTGCGGAGTGTGTAAATAGGAATTTTTGACCATTCTTCCAAAAGCACATCGGTGAGGTCACACACTGATGTTGGTCGAGAAGGCCTGGCTCTCAGTCTCCGTTCTAATTCATCTCAAAGGTCAGGTCAGGACTCTGTGCAGGCCAGTCAAGTTCATTCACACCAGACTCTGTCATCCATGTCTTTTATGGACCTTGCTTTGTGCACTGGTGCACAGTCATGTTGGAAGAGGAAGGGGCCCGCTCCAAACTGTTCCCACAATGTTGGGAGCATGGAATTGTCCAAAATGTTTTGGTATCCTGGAGCATTCAAAGTTCTTTTCACTGGAACTAAGGGGCCAAGCCCGACTCCTGAAAAACTACCCCACACCATAATTCTTCCTCCACCAAATTTCACACTCGGCACAATGCAGTCCCATTCCTTGAAGCTCTCTGCGTACTGTACGTGGGCTAATTGGAAGGTCACATGAAGTTTGGAGCTCTGTAGCAACTGACTATGCAGAAAGTCTTTACACTATGCGCTTCTCTCTGTCAGTTTACGTGGCCTACCACTTGGTGGCTGAGTTGCTGTTGTTCCCAAACTCTTTTATTTTCTTATAATAAAGCCGACAGTTGACTTTGGAATATTTAGGAGCGAGGAAATTTCACGACTGGATTTGTTGCACAGGTGGCATCCTATGACAGTTCCACGCTGGAAATCACCGAGCTCCTGAGAGCGGCCCATTCTTTCACAAATGTTTGTAGAAACAGTCTCCATGCCTAAGTGCTTGATTTTATACACCTGAGGCGTATAAAGTGATTAGGACACCTGATTCTGATCATTTGGATGGGTGGCCAAATACTTTTGGCAATATAGTGTATGTCCATGCAGTTGGTACTTTTTGTCATCCACTCGTCCAAATGTGCTCTTAAGTCGATTTCTGAAGAAAGGAATGGCAGCAGTCATGAGTAATAGGAAAACGCCACGTGAGATAAGAATTTGTAATATTAAGATGCCCAGCCTGGGTCTCATTCTCTTGTCTTGGTTCTATTTCCTTTCTATCTCCATAAACCCTGATTCATCTTTTTTTTCCTCCTGCACGTATCCAGATGGTAGGGTTATTGTTTACGTATGTAACATCTCTGGCCGTCTCCTTGTTTTTCTATTTTTACCCTTTTTTTTTTTGTGAAAGCCACTGTTTGTTTCTGCGGTATGAGCACAAATCTCCTTTCTCTGTGTCCCTGCTGGCCAAGGTTCAGGGGTATTTTCTAGAATAGATGACAGCATGTGTGAGATGGCTTAAGAGAAAGTTTGGTGTTGGGCCAAATTGAGTAATTTCTTGTCTGTGAACTACAGTACACCAACGCGTCAGGTTTGTGTCGCATCTGGAAAGTTTTCTGGAACATTCTTTTAATTTTTAAACACATCAACACCAAAGCCATTTTCTTCTCAGACCATAACTCCTGCTCACCGAAACAATGCCACATCATCTTCCTCTTTTAAACGTCTTCCTCCTTCAGCTAAAAGACCTGTGGTAGAAATCCACACCAGCTATTGACTCTCCTCACTAACACTAAAGTTAATTAGCAATGATGGCAAGATAAATTCACCTTCAAGCATGATAATTAAGTGGAATGGAGTCCAACAAAAGTGGTGCCCTTTAGTATCTGGAACAGAGCTAAAGAAGGGAGGGTCTTATCTAACGACACACAAAAGAGCTGCCTAACCTGAGTCAGTAAAATTTATATGAGGTGTTTTACAGCATGCTGCTGATAGATGGACCAGCTGGAAACCCAACAACTATGAACATGCAACTTGCAGGATCACAATTGCCAGCTTGGCTAGGAAACAGCAGGTGCAACATGCAATCAACAATGTCATGCATCCATTTTCTACCGCTTATTCCCTTCGGGGTCGCGGGGGGCACTGGAGCCTATCTCAGCTACAATCCTGGACAAGTCGCCACCTCATTGCAGGGCCAACACAGATAGACGGACAACATTCACACTCACATTCACACACTAGGGCCAATTTAGTGTTGCCAATCAACCTATCCACAGGTGCGGTCAACAATGATAAATGGTAAATGGGTTATACTTGTATAGGGCTTTTCTACCTTCAAGGTACTCAAATCGCTTTGACACTATTTCCACATTCACGCATTCACACACTGCCATGCAAGGCCCTAACCACGACCCATCAGGAGCTAGGGTGAAGTGTCAAGTGCTTAAGGACAGAACGGACGTGACAAGGTTGGTAGAAGGTGGGGATTGAACCAGGAACCCTCAAGTTGCTGGCACGGCCACTCTCCCAACTGCGCCAAGCCGGCCCCGTGATGACCACGTTACTTAAAATACTCACTGACCACATAATGTGAATACATACATAAATATCGGTGGTCAATGCTAAGGTTTTACTTTACAGCTAATAAGGCCCGTATTTGAACTGACACAGTCAAAGAGATAGTCCTACTAAAGGTTTGCACGTACTAAAACACGACAGCACACACAAAAGTTGTTGTATATGCAGAATATATGCTTATTATCACGACACCCGCAATAATTGGAGGAGGATATGCAAATATAATAATTTAGCGGACACGGTGTGATTTATCAAGCCTGAAACGGTTTTTGCATTTACGTTTAGCTCGTTGTTGTTGTTTAGTGAGTATGTGGGGAACACATACCTGTATAAGAGTAACATTAAGGCATTGTATCAACTACAGAAAAGAGCTTTAAGGATTATTCACAAAGCAGATTATCTAGAACACACTAACATATTATTTATTAATTCTGGTTTATTGAAACTACAGGAGCTAGTAAAGTTACAGACATGATGTGTTATGTTTATGGCTAAAAGTAAAGCATTACCAGCAAATTTACAAAAAATGTTTGTCATCACTTCTGAGAATAAAGAGCATAGAAGAAAAGGTCCTTTCAAACATCAGTATTCAAGGACAACTTTAAAACAAATGTGTATATCAGTGGTGGGGGTTAAATTATGGAATTCTCTTTACAATGAGATAAAAGATTGTAGAAATATATTCGAATTGAAAAAAATATATCAAGACAGAACAATAAGATCAAGATGGCGTCGCGACTAGTCGCAGAGGCTCAACGCTCTCCCGTTCGGTGCTTTTTTATGTTATTTATGTATGTCTTTGTTATTTTACTTTTTACATCCTGTCGGGCAAACAACGTCTACACCAGGCAGGATCTCATAGAAGTCGGATCTCCCGGAGAAAGCGCCGTCACGGCCGAGTTTATCCGAGTAAACAACATTCTGGAAGAAATTGCGAGACAACCCGGATCTCCATGGTACATCATACCCGGAACAAAGCGCCGCAGGCGGCGTAGAGAACGTAAACAGAAACGAGGCTGCAGAGCTGGTCTGCTGGAGAGGCTAAGACAACGACCGAACAGACCACCACTGCCGAGTATATTTCTCACAAATGCAAGATCACTTGCAAACAAGATGGACGAACTGAGGGTACAGGTAGCAACGAACACCACCGTGAGGAATAGCTGCGTGCTAATAGTCACAGAAACCTGGCTCCATTCATCCATCCCGGACCTAGCTATCGAGCTAACAGGCTACACTCTACACCGCCTGGACAGGACAAAAGAGGCTACAGGGAAATCGCGTGGAGGAGGACTATTAATATTCACAAAGGACACATGGGGAACACACACAAGCATTGTGAGTAGCCACTGTTCCCCTAATCTAGAATATCTGACTATTAAATGTCGACCCTTTTACCTGCCGAGGGAATACAATGCTGTGTTGCTAACCGCAGTGTACATAGCGCCACTAGGTCAGCTGCATGATACAATCAACCAGCAACAAAGCATGTATCCGGAGGCTGCTCATATCATCGCAGGAGACTTTAACCATGCTAATCTGAAGGTAGAGCTCCCCAAACTACACCAGCATGTAAAATGTGCCACAAGAGGCAAAAACACACTGGACAAGGTTTACTCCAATATTAAACTGGGCTTCAGAGCTAAACCTTTAGCACACATGGGCCAGTCAGACCACATATCCCTGCTACTCATCCCAGCATACACCCCCACCCGGATAAGTGCTCCCACCACAACAAAGACCATCAATACCTGGCCTGAAGGTGCCACTGAAAAGCTGCAAGACTGCTTTGACACCACTGCGTGGGAGGTCTTTGTAGACGAGGACCTGGAGAAATACACATCAGGAGTACTGGGCTACATAAAACACTGCACAGACTCTGTTACTGTGGATAAGTGCGTCCGAGTCTATTCCAACACAAAGCCATGGATGACAAGAGAGGTGCAGAGGCTGCTGAGGGAGAGGGACACCGCGTTCAGATCTGGCGACGGGGAGCTCTACAGCACTGCCAGAGCCAGCCTGAAGCGTGGTATCAGGGAGGCTAAGGAGGACTACAAAACGAAGATTGAGGACTGCTTCCAAAGCAACGACTCCAGGAGGGTATGGCAGGGGGTCCAGCACATGACCAACTACAGGCCCAGCAATCTCCCGGCCGGCAGGGGAGACCCCCGGCTGGCAGAGGAGCTGAACTCCTTCTACGCCCGCTTTGAGGTAACACCATCGGAAGCAGTCACACTTCACTCAGTAGCAACACCTCACCCAACAGCCACACCTCAATCAGCAGTCACACCTCACTCGGCAGACCCCAGCAGCCTCACCCTTTCAGTGACGGAGCACGAGGTCAGACGCACACTGAAAGCCGTAAACGCGAGGAAGGCTGCGGGACCGGACGGCGTCACCGGACGGGTGCTGATAGACTGCGCTGATCAGCGGGCTGGTGTCCTCACCGACATCTTCAACCGGTCCCTGTCCCAGGCCACCGTCCCATCCTGCCTGAAAACCTCCACCATCATCCCGGTCCCCAAAAAGAAAAACACTGTCAGCTGTCTGAACAACTACCGGCCAGTGGCACTCACTTCCATCACAATGAAGTGTTTCGAGAAACTGGTCCGGACCCACATCCTCTCATCCCTACCACCCGCATTGGACCCCCATCAGTTTGCCTACCGAGCCAACAGATCTACGGAGGACGCCATCGCTACGGCTCTCCACTCCGCCATGTCCCACATGGAGGGGGGGGGGGGGGGGAAGCTATGTACGGCTGCTCTTTGTAGACTTCAGCTCTGCATTTAATACCATCTTACCTGACAGACTGGTGACCAAGCTAGCAGACCTCGGAATATCCAACCCCACCTGTCTCTGGATTAAAGACTTCCTGACTGACCGCCATCAGAGGGTGAGGATGGGTACCCACACCTCCACAGCCCTCAGCCTCAGCACCGGCTCACCTCAGGGCTGCGTGCTGAGCCCACTGCTCTAGTCACTCTACACCCACGACTTCACAGCCATCCACCCCGGCAACCACATCATAAAGTTTGCCGATGACACAACGGTGGTGGGCTGCATCTCTGGGGTCGACGAGACGGCATACCGGGACGAGGTGGAGCAGCTGGCAGTGTTGAGCAGGGTGAACAACCTGAAGCTGAACCAGCTCAAGACCCAGGAAGTGATCTTGGACAGCAGGAGGAGAAAAACTACCACACAGCCCCTGTACATCGACGGGGGCTGTGTGGAAAGAGTCTCATCCCTACGCTTCCTGGGAGTTCACCTGGATGAGGACCTGTCCTGGAGGACCAACACCACGGCCATCGTCAAGAGGGCACAGCAGAGGCTCTACTTCTTGAGAGTACTCAGGAATCTCCACCTGAGACAGAATCTGCTGGTGTCCTTCTACCGCTGTTCTGTGGAGAGCATCCTCACATACTGCATCTGCGTATGGTTCTGCAGCTGCACAGCAGCAGAGAGGAAAGCTCTCCAGAGGGTCGTCAACTCGGCCCAAAAAATCATCGGGTGCCCCATCCCCTCCCTGGAAGAACTGTATAACTCCCGCTGCCTGAAGAAGGCAGCCAACATACTCAAGGACCCGTCCCACCCCGGCAACAGCCACTTCGATCGGCTGCCTTCCGGCAGACGTTTCAGAACCATGCAAACCCGCACAAATAGACTCAGAAACAGTTTCTACCCCCGGGCCATTACTGCACTAAATGCAGCTAAATTGTAAAAAAAAAACAAAAACAAAAAAAACTCCCTCACGTGCAACATGAGGAAGCCACCGGTCAATCACGATCCGGGACTGTGCAATCAGCGATTACATGCCAACTGGACAATATTTATTATATTTATTCACACAATTAATCCACAATAAAAAGCCTGCACAGCATAGGAGGTAGGAAATGCTGACTCCCACCCCCTTAGCACACTGGGATTCCGCATTACTCCTCTCTAGTCACTTTATACTTTTTACTGTCTCGTTTTCCTTTACATTGCCTCTTAGAGTGGTCTTAGGCCACATTGTATATTGCATATTGTGTATATTGTGTTGTTTTTGTATATTGTGTGGTTTCTTCTTTTTAAAAAAAAAAAATGCAAAGCACCTCAGGGAAGCAATCTAAATTTCGTTGGACCTGTACCTGTACATGCACAATGACAATAAAGATCATTCATTCATTCATTCATTCAACAATAAGATCATATGGACAGCCGTAAGTGTCTACATTTTGCTTTATATTTATTATTATTTTTTTGTCTGGTTTTGTATTTGTTTTGTATCATCTCGTGAGGTGTATATTACTTTTTTTGTTCGGTTTGTACTTCATGAAGTTTTGCACTTGGTTTTTTTTATGTTTTTTTGTTTGTTTTTATTATATTTGGATGTATTTGTTTGGTTTGTATGCTTGTGAATCTGGGCTATCCATTAAGTAAGACTACTTATTATGTTGAAGGGGACAGGAAATATAAGATTTTCTTCATCCTGTTCCTTCTCAAGCATAGGTGTGTAAATATGTGTTTAGTTGCTAAAGTTTAATTGTCTATTGATCAAAAATGCACATCAATGAAGGAGATAAATAAAAAATAAAAAAATGAAATGTCATAGTCAGCTCCACATCATACATATAGTACATAATATACATACTGTACATATCTCCAGTGAACAGTCTTGTGCTCAATGGCAATATCATTATTTCACTAAAAAGAAAATACAATTTAATTAAGAAAATAAAATACAATTAAATAAAATTAAACATATCTCAAAATGGTAATGGGAAGAAGTATAAACTTTTCCGAATCCCCTCCTTTTTTACATAGTTACATAGTCTGTGATTGCAATGCATTGATAAATGATGGAGGGAGAATTCTCTGTCTGTGTGCTTATAAACATATTTGGACCGTCAGAAATAAAAATATTACACATATTGTCTATTCAGCATTCCCGATAAGGTTTATTCAAGTGTACTGGAAAGGAGGCTACGCCAGATAGTCGAACCACCATTGCTTCAGTAGAAGCAATGGTGGTTTTCGTTCTGGTCGTGGAACTGTGGACCAGCTCTATACTCTTGGCAGTGTCCTTAAGGGTGAATTGGAGTTTGCCCAACCAGTCTAAATGTGCTTTTTCGGACTTGGAGAAGGTATTCGACTGTGTCCCTCGGAAAGTCTTTTGAGGAGTGCTCAGGGAGTATGGGGTATCTGATTGTGGATGATCAATGTCAGAGCTTAGTCCGCATTGCCAGCAGTAAGTCAGATCTGTTTTCAGTGAGGGTTGGCCTCTGCCAGGGCTGCCCTTTGTCACCGATTCTGTGCATACACTTTAAAGACAGAATTTCTAGGCACAGTCAGGGCATTGAGGGGATCCGGTTTGGTGGCTGCAGCACTAGGTCACTGCTTTTTGTAGATAACATCGTCTTGATGGCTTCATCTGGCCAGGATCTTCAGCTCTCACTGGATTGGTTCGCAGCCGAGTGTGAAGCGACTGGGATGAGAATCAGCACCTCCATGGTTCTCGCCCGGAAAAGGGTGATGTGCCATCTCCGGGTTGGGGAGGAGATCTTGCCCCAAGTGGAGGAGTTCAAGTACCTTGGAGACTTGTTTACGAGTAAGGGAAGAGTGGATCGTGAGATCGACAGGCAGCGTCTGCAGTGATGCCGACACTGTATCGATTCAATGTGGTAAAGAAGGAGCTGACCGAAAAGGACAAGATCAGGGGTACAAGCGGCTGATATGAGTTTCCTCTGTCGGGTGATGGGGCTCTCCCTTAGAGATAGGGTGAAAAGCTCAGTCATTCGGGAGGAGCTCAAAGTAAAGCAGCTACTCCTCCTCATCGAGAGGAGCCAGATGAGGTGGTTGGGGAATCTGGTCAGGATGCCCCCCGGACGCCTGCCCGGGGAGGTGTTTAGGGCATGTCTGACCGGTAAGAAGCTACGAGGAAGACCCAGGAGACGTTGGGGAGACATAGTCTCCCAGCTGGCCTGGGAACGCCTCAAGATCCGCTGGGAGGAGCTGGATGAAGTGGCTGTGGAGAGGGAAGTCTGGCCTTCTCTGCTTAGGTTGCTGCCCCAAGACCCGATTTTGAATAAGCGGAAGAAAATGGATGGATGGATGGATGGATGGATGGATGGTCCAGTCAGCAGTTTTTTTTATATAATTGTATAGCTACTGGATGACTTGTGGGTGCTGATTAACATGATCTCAACTGATTTGTTTTGGTGTGTGTTGGTGTTGGTGTTTTTACTTAATGGTGTTATTTTTTTTTACATATGAGTTTCATTAATTATATATAGGACAATTATTGTTAGTATATCTCCAATGGAATATCCCTATATGAAAAAACTTCTTGCAACAAAAATATTTTCATTTGTGATTGTGCGTCTGGAACAACCCAGCGAGCTAATATTTAGATTCTGTTGGCTAGATTGCACTTCTATATTAAAAAAAATACTGCAAGTTGGCGCATGTTATGTAATGGGTTTGCAATAGAAGAAGAGTGTCTCCATGGGGACAACTGGAAGTACACGCTAAATCTTCATTCAAATAGGGCGATCTTTACCACTTGTGTACTTGTTACAAATCACGTTCGCAGTCTAAGTAGATAACCTGCAACACGGCCACTAATTTTAAAGCTTGCACCTGCTATTCAGCGCAGCGTTTGTCAACCTTTTTTGAGCCAAGCCACGTTTTTCATTGAAAAAATCCGGAGGCACACCACCAGCAGAAAACATTAAAATAGAAACTCAGCAGCCGCTTTGACAATTAAAAGTCGTTCTTGCAGTTGTTGGATATGACTTTAAACCATGGGTGTCACAGTCTGGCCCGTGGGCCAAATTTGGCCCGCCGTGTAATTTCATTTGGCCCTTGAGGCAATATCAAATTAACATTAGAGCTGGCCCGCCGGTATTATACAGCGGCAGTGCCGCTGTAACACCGCATTCACCGCTAATACTCATACTTGCCAACCCTCCCGATTTTCAGTGCCTCTCTGGAAAGTCTCCCGGGGCAACCATTATCCCGAATTTCTCCCGATTTCCACCCAGACAACAATATTGGGGGCGTGCCTTAAAGGCACTGCCTTTAGCGTCCTCTACAACATGTCATCACGTCTGCTTTTCCTCCATACAAACAGCGTGTCGGCCCCTGTCACATGATATATGCGGCTTCTACACACACATAAGTGAATGCAAGACATACTTGATCAACAGCCATACAGGTCACACTGAGGGTTGCCTTATAAACAACTTTACCACTGTTACAAATATGCGCCACACTGTGAACCCACACCAAACAAGAATGACAAACACATTTCGGGAGAACATCCGCACCGTAACACAACATAAACACAACAGAACACATACCCAGAACCCCTTGCAGTACTAACTCTTCCGGGATGCTACAATATACACCCCCCGCTACCACCAAACCCCGCTCCCCCAACCGCGCCCACCTGAGCCCCGACATTAATGAACTAGCATCCCAGAAATGATGGCAGGTATCTGGCTTGGGCACATCAGATTAGATCAGTGTGTTGCAAACTGAGCAGTTTAAAGTCCTGAATGGTTGGTTTATTCATTGTTATTTTATTTTCAAATTTATTATTAGCCTGTGGAAAAAGTTAATGTTGATATTTACCGCAGAAGGCTGCAAATAGAAAAGAGGCTTTCAATTTTTATTGAAATTGTATTTGATATGCCATTGATATTTTTGAATTATTATTATTATTATTTGAAACTCAATTTTGCATGTCACTATAAAGTTATATAAGCCTTGCTTGTTCAATATTCAATGCAAAACTTGTTTGGGTCCCTATTAAAAGGTTAATTTGTTCAACCTTGGCCCGCGGCTTTGTTCAGTTTTACATTTTGGCCCACTCTGTATTTGAGTTTGACACCCCTGCTTTAAACCATAACAGACCATGCATCACTTTAGCTCTTGTCGCAAAGTAGGTGTACTGTCACAACCTGTCACATCACGCCGTTACTTATTTTTAGTTTTTTGGTGTTTTCCTCTGTGTAGTGTTTTAGTTCCAGTCTTGCGCTCCTATTTTGGTGGCTTTTCCTGTTTTGTTAGTGTTTTCCTGTAGCAGTTTCATGTCTTCATTTGAGCGTTATTCCCCGCACCTGCTTTGTTTTAGCAATCAAGACTATTTAAGTTGTACGGACGCTATCCTTCTTTGTGGCAACATTGTTGATTGTCATGTAATGGTCGGATGTACTTTGTGAACACTATCTCTGCTCCACACGCTGTAAGTCTTTGCTGTTGTCCAGCAGTCTGTTTTTGTTTACTTTGTAGCCAGTTCAGTTTTAGTTCCGTTCCGTGTAGCCATCCCTAAGCTTCAATGCCTTTTCTTAGGGGCACTCACCTTTTGTTTATTTTTGGTTTAAGCATTACACACCTTTTACCTGCATGCTGCCTCCCGCTGTCGTCTGCATATAGGGATCACGACAAACCATCGTCGTCTCACACACGTGTTCCCGACAAGCAATTAGCTACATGCTGCCACCTACTGATATGGAAGAGTATTACATGGTTACTCTGCCGAGCTCTAGACAGTACAGACACTCAACAACGAGACATTATTTGCGGATTATGATTACTGGTTTGTAAAAAATAGTTTTAACCCAATTAGGTGAAATTACATAATCTCCCACGGCACACCAGACTGTATCTCACGGCACTAGTGTGCTGATTTAGTACGTGTTATTTGGTGTCTTATTCCACCACGCCCTTTATTTGCAGTGGTGCACAGCAGAAGTGCATCATACAGAGCACCATAACCATTACACATAGCTGAGTAACAACCCCAAAATATTAGAAACCCGGAAAGAAGAAAATCAATATCTTTAAATGTGGTCGTGCAGGTTTACCTAAGTCATGGCTGTCAAGCATGCAATAAACATAAGACCGATAATATGAGATGTATGTTTAAATTACAATTCACATATTTATTGGTTTTCTCCTCCCTTCCCCATTCCCTGTGGCAGATGGACCCAGTCCAGAAGGCTGTGATCAACCACACCTTCGGAGTTCCACTGGTCAAGACCAAGCGTCCGGTCATTTCCTGTAACGTCTGTTCAATCCGTTTCAACTCAGAGGTACTAAATATTGCTTTTTCTCTGCAGCCATTGAATGTGTACACCTCACATCTCATGACGTTTAGAGCGCGGTGATAAGTGCAACATCTTCTACTTGGTTAGCTCGTCGGTGAACGGATATTGACACAGAGAGGGTGTGCTACATATTGCAGCTTTGTTTTGGCACTTGTAACCCCCGTTGGAATGTAATTTGTTTAAAAGTAGTCTTGGATCAGAGAATCAATAAGGAATGTGGAACAAAGCTGCAAGATCTGGCACAGAGTTCCGAGGATGAGTAATAAGTTGTTTGCAACCGGATTTCTCTGGTGAAACAACACTGACAAAGATTTATGAAAAGCTTCATCATGTGGAAATGTGATTTTACATGTGTTGAAGGCTTAACCTGCATCATGTAGGTGAACCAATTAGCCCTTGCAGTTCTTAAGAGGGGACTAATTGCATTTTCAACTCATGAATGACAATTTTACTTTTTGTGCAGTGACATTTAAGATCCAGTCTGTTTGTTCAGACTGGATTCCATTCAACTATACAGTGTGCACTATACCGTGCTAAATATACTTGCTAGGGCTGCAATCATGGCTTCCATGCGGTGAAGCAGCTACAAGGCTATAATCTCCAACCCAATTATCTGCTTGGATCGTCATACTGAACTGGTAACTTTTACCCCACAATGTTTATGCGATGAAAAACATGGACAAGATTATGCAAAACATATATTTACAAAGTCTTGTATGGTATAAACCTATAGAGAAAACAATCATGCTGGCCTCTCAGCAGATTCCACTGTTCTGGGAGGACTTTTAAGAAGGTTTTGGAATGTGCCTGTGGGAATTTATGTCCATTCCAGTGCATGTGTGAGGTCAAAGGTCGCTGATATTGGACCTGGTGGCTCGCAACCTTTGCTCGAGTTCACCCCAAAAGGTGATGGGGTTGAGGTCAAGCCTTTCAAGTTGTTCCACACTAAACCCCTCCAAGCATGCCTTTATGGAATGTGTTCCATGCACTGCTGGAGCTTAAACCACAACGTTGGAATTATTTTGTCTTGGTAAGATAAAGCATTGAGAATAACCTTTGTGCTGTCAAACGATTTTTTTTAAATTACATTAATCACACTTTGTATGTGGATGAATCATGATTAATCACCAGTCATTACTTGTATGCATAATTTAAATTAACTTCCAAAAAGACCCCAACATTTGGACTGGGGTGGTGTACTGTTAATATTAAAGTACCGCGATACTAATGAATTAAAAAAGCCACTATACTGCTTTTGAAAAATACCGTCATTTTTATTTTTTCATGCGTCTAACGGCGCACACCATGTCACCAGTCAACATCAACACACGCACAGACCACTTAGACTTAGACTTAGACTTAGACTTCCTTTTTATTGTCATTCAAATTTAAACTTTACAGTACAGATAAGGACGACATTTCGTTACATTAGCCCATGGTAGTGCAGGATAAAAAAAAGCAATAAGGTGCATATATAAATAAATAAATAGGTTACTGTACAGATAAATATATTGCACTTTTTCACATGCATCCACATTTATGTATCCATCCATCCATCCATCCATTTCCTACCGCTTGTCCCGTTCGGGGTCGCGGGGGGTGCTGGAGCCTATCTCAGCTACAATCGGGCAGAAGGCGGGGTACACCCTGGACAAGTCGCCACCTCATCGCAGGGCCAACACAGATAGACAATGTATGTATGTTATATTGTCTTTTTTATTCCAGCGAGTTAATGCATTTTGGGGGGAGTTGAGGGGATAATTATGATGCGTTCAAGAGTCTTACGGCCTGAGGCAAGCAGAAACAGAATAGGGAAAGGAGAGAGAGAGAATGGACATATTGGGGCTTTAAAACTTAACGGTAAATGTGGAGGTATAAACATTGAAACACCACTCTGGAAGTGGAGCTTTCGTGAGTTCAAACCCCCGGCCGAGTCATACCAAAGACTATAAAAATGGGACCCATTACCTCCCTGCTTGGCACTCAGCATCAAGGGTTGGAATTGGGGGTTGAATCGCCAAAAATCATTCCCGGGCGCGTCCACCGCTGCTGCTCACTGCTCTCCTCACCTCCCAGGGGGTGATCAAGGGTGATGGGTCAAATGCAGAGGATAATCTCACCACACCTAATGCGTGTGACAATCATTGGTAATTACTTAAAATATAGCCAGCTTGTAGCTAACCACACCACACCCTAGTTTGGACACATACAATTTCATTGTCATAATGTCAAATACTGTAGGGGATTTTTTAAACGTTTTACTTGAATGCACCACATTATTTTTGCACAAAACATGCTAAGAGTTTTATCTTAAAGTCCAGTCAGGGTTTATTTTGAGGTGAAATTTGCTAGCGAGCACACTAGTCAGTGTCCTGACTCATCTTTGCACTGATGCATGCAGGGAACTAATTACTGGCCGTATAACCTGCGCCACCTTTCAGGTAATGTGCGGTCAAAATAGATTGCATGATTAATCTGTGTATATACATTATTAATGCAATATTTTATTCAGATTGCATGGGTTGAAGCATTCTTTTTGACAGCCCTTGTTGTAAGACGTTATACTTTAGTCCATGATGGCAGCAGTGTGACTCTGGAACAAATCATTTACATTACACACTATGCAATTCAAACTAATGGAAGCATACTCAAATAGGTTTTGTCTTAAATATTAGCCTGTTCTTTGGGAATCATTGGGAGTAATTACATGCCCTTGTTGAGTTAACCTCAAGTGATGTCAGGTCCTGACCACAATTCATTAGGCAAGACTAAAACTTGCAAGCCATGTTGTATGTATTTTTGCACATGAAAGAGAGAGCGAGAGACACTCAGTCCTGCAATACAAGGAGCCGCAGCGCCTCTCTGCTGTCACTTTCACTGTCATTGTCTGCAGCCCAAGCACTCGCTGCAATATGTCAGCAATGTCAAAAGTGCAGCAGATTATTTTCTCTGCGTCCCACCGCGGATGGCAGTGCCCAACATATTGCTGTAGAAAAAGCATGCATGCATTCACCTTTTTAAAAAAAGCAATGCAGAGGCATGTATAATGTAATCTGACAATAAAATTACTGGTCCAATCGATCTTTCTCCAACCTTTGCAACTTTTCTCTCCCTCAGCATATTTTACTTCCAGCCAGTCTCTCATTCCCTCTCATGGTGCATTATCTCCAGAATGGAAATGCCCCAAAATTGCCTGCCACTACTTATCATAAGACGCATTCGTCAAGGACACGGATTAGTGTCTGGCGATGACAGCACCAGAGCATTCTGGAAAAGAGGGAAGGAGAGATTAAGGGAGGATTTTTTGGGTTTCTAACCCACTGTTTTGTTGGGCTATGAGGTGCTACATGGTAGTCCATGCACAATAACCTTGGTGCTCTGCTGCATTAGTGACGTCACAAGCTCCGTTTCACTGCATTGACCAACGTCAGAGCGACTGCAGCAGAATTAGGCTGATAAGGATCCGTTTATTTTCTTCCTTTCTCCTTTACTGCCACACATTGCTTTTGTTCTCGCTGTTGTTTACTCTCCCAGAGTGTCCATTATTTTGTGTCAGCAGCCGCAGCAATGCTGTCATGTCTCTGTTTTCTGTTTGAATCCTCTGCATAATAAATGCATTATGGGGCTGATGTGCATCTTATTGCCCCATTTAAATCAATCCATTCTCAGGATGCCGTTGCATGTTGTATGGAGTTTCTACTAGTGTTGTCCCGATACCAATATTTTGGTTCCGGTACCAGTACCAAAATTATTCCGATGCTTTTCGGTACTTTTCGATACTTTCCTAAATAAAGGGGACCACAAAAAATTGCATTATTGGCTTTATTTTACAAAAAATGTTACGGTACATTAATACATACATACATACATATATATATATATATATATATATATATATATATATATATATATATATATATATATATATATATATATATATATATATATATATATATATATATATATATATGTTTCTTATTGCAAGTTTGTCCCTAAATAAAATAGTGAACATACATGACAACTTGTCTTTTATTAGTAAGTAAGCAAAAAAAGGCTCCTAATTTAGTCTGCTGACGTATGCAGTAACATATTGTGTCATTTTACATTCTATTATTTTGTCAAAATTATTAAGGACAAGTGGTAGAAATTGTATTATTAATCTACTTGTTCATTTACTGTTAATATCTGCTTACTTTCTCTTTTAACATGTTCTATCTACACTTATGTTATAATGTAATAATCACGTATTCTTCTGTTGTTTGATACTTTACATTCATTTTGGATGATACCACACATTTGGGTATCAATCCGATACCAAGTCGTTACAGGATCATACATTGGTCATATTCAAAGTCCTCATGTGTCCAGGGAAATTTTTCCTGAGTTTATAAACAAAATATCAACTTTAAAAAAACGAAAAAAGATGTTGCGATGCCAAAAAATATTGACATAATTATAGTAGTATCGACTAGATACAGGCCTGAACTTGGTATCATTACAGTGGATGTTAGGTGTAGATCCACCAATGGCGTTTGTTTACATTTTGACGCCGGTGAGCTACGGTGTGTAGTGAAGCATGTTTAGCTATTCCTCGTCCTGCAGGGATTATACTTGTAAGAAACGTACTTTATTTGTCGCCATGGAGGCGAGGATTAGTGATTTAGAAGTAACTAAAACACTGCCGACTGCAAATGGACGTTCGCCGTTAGCTAGCTAGCCATGTCTTAAAGCACCTCTTCCTGAGGGCGTTTCAGTGTTATAACTTCACCTTTATCGTTACTTTTTAAGCCGAAATGCATTCATTCTCTCTTTTCTGTCTACACACTGTGTCTGTTTGTAAGTACTTGTGGTAACGTGATTCTGTGCTACCGAACACGCTTGTCTGCTCGTAAACCAGTAATGACACGACGTGACGATGACGGGGACGCGGGGTGGTGGTGGACCGGTACTTTTCAGTATATATATTATATTCGGTATAGTACCGAATATAATTCACTAGCATCGCGGTACTATACTAATACCGGTATACCGTACAACCCTAGTTTCTACATACAAAAAAGAATGTCAGTCAAACAATACCTGTTCAAAAAGATCATCAAAAAAGGGATTCAATGGCTATAATGTATGCCGTGAGTGTTTTAAGCACTGACATTTAAAAAAAACTATATATATATATATATTTTAATTAAATACATTTAATTCACAACAGAAATGATCTGAAGGTATACTTAGCAGTTCAAGAACTACACTCCTCCCACAATGAGGAGAACCAACAGAGGTCTACACGAGCAAGCACTTGGCGACGGAGGCAAGGAAAAATTATCTACAGGGAATAAACCGAGTACAAAACTTGGACTGTATAGGCTGGCCATCAGTCTCGACCACTTTGGTTGAGATCAACAAACGGAGTGGAGGGACAGAGGGTAGCTAGAGAGAGGAAATAATAGAGGAGTACAGTGACTGGGGGATAGACAAAAGACAATAGTCATAACAACAGTCGTATCAGAAACAATACCGGCCCCATGATGACAGCAACGACGGTATTGGTCAACTGCCAGCATCACCGCCATTGGCCTGGCCACCAACAATAACGAGCAGAAATTTCGAAAAGACGGTAGTGCACTTGCCAGCCACACATCCAGAGTCAGAGCTTATCAACAACATGGTAGAGAGAGAAAGACACGAGAAAGACAAAGAGAAAGAGGGTAAGTAAGTAAGTAAGTACATTTTATTTATAAAGCGCTTTTCACAGATAAAATCACAAAGTACTGTACAAAACATAGGTGAAGTAAAACAACAATCCAATTAAAACAACAGGGGCAACCACATAAAAAGGATACAAAGTGGATTAAAATTGATGCATTAACTAAAAGCTTTACTGAAAAGAGAAGTTTTCAAATGTTTCTTAAAAGTTTCAACACAGTCAAGATTACGGAGGGAATGGTGCAAATTGTTCCAGAGTCTGAGAGCTATAGCCTGGAATTAAATCCCTAGTTTTAAGTTTACATGATTGATTGATTGAGACTTTCATTAGTAGGTTGCACAGTGAAGTACATATTCCGTACAATTGACCACTAAATGGTAACACCCGAATAAGTTTTTCAACTTGTTTAAGTCGGGGTCCACTTAAATTGATAAATTTGAATAAGTACAGAGTGTTAGCTTCCTGGACAGAGTCTGATACTTGATGTGCTTTCATCAATGTTAATAGAGCTTCTAGAGAACAACACAAACATAAGGAAATGTTTCACTTTAAAATGCCTTTTCAAATATTCCCAGTTTGTGGATTTACCTTATATTTTATTTGTAGTTGTCTTCATTTGTACAATAAGGGCCTGACTTACTGAAGGTTTGAGTGTACTAAAACACATGCAAACCTGATAGCACACTCAAAGCTGATCTACTGAATGGGTGCAAATTGGATTGTGCCTTTTTAAGTAAGCAGAATAAAGCGTGCAATCCATTTTGCGTCTCCGTCTTCATTAATATGCAAAATATATGCTGATCATCAAAACGCCCACAACACTGGAAGACGATGCAATCAAACACTCATCATCGTTTTGCGAGCGCTATTTTGTGTTTTATTCAGCACGTGTCAGAAGGACGTGTAAACCGACAGTTCCTCACACGGCTGCAGGATCAGTGCGTGCGCTGCAAAAACAAGAAACCTCCATCCCAACATTTTGCACGGTCAGAAAAAAAAAAACGTAGACATATCGTCCATTCAGAAACATCATGTTATCATTTTATAGCTGCTATAGGACTTAAAGGAGTACTGAAACCCACTACTACCGACCACGCAGTCTGATAGTTTATATATCAATGATGAAATCTTAACATTGCAACACATGCCAATACGGCCGGGTTAACTAATAAAGTGCAATTTTAAATTTCCCGCTAAACTTCCGCTTGAAAACGTCTTTGGATGATGACGTATGCGCGTGATGTAACCAGTTAAACAGAAGTATCGGTACCCCATTGAATACAATACAAAATAGCTCTGTTTTCATCTCATAATTCCACAGTATTCTGGACATCTGTGTTGGTGAATCTTTTGAAATTTGTTTAATGAACAATGAAGACTGCAAAGAAGAAAGTTGTAGGTGGGATCGGTATATTAGCGGCGGACTACAGCAACACAACCAGGAAGACTTTGACTCGGATAGCAGACGCGCTAGCCGATGCTAGCCACCGACCGCACGGATGATCGTGGTGAAGTCCTTCGTCCTTCCGTCGATCGCTGGAACGCAGGTGAGCACAGGTGTTGATGAGCAGATGAGGGCTGGCTGGCGTAGGTGGAGCGCTAATGTTTTTATCATAGCTCTGTGAGGTCCCGTTATACTAAGTTAGCTTCAATGGCGTCGTTAGCAACAGCATTTTTAAGCTTCGCCAAGCTGGAAAGCATTAACCGTGTATTTACATGTACCTGGTTTAATAGTATTGTTCATCTTCTGTCTATCCTTCCAGTCAGGGTTTTATTTATTTTGTTTCTATATGTAGTTAAGCACGATGCTATCACGTTAGCTCCGTAGCTAAGTTAGCTTCTATGGCGTCCTTAGCAACAGCATTTTTAAGCTTCGCCAGGCTGGAAAGCATTAACCGTGTATTTACATGTCCCTGGTTTAATAGTATTGTTGATCTTCTGTCTATCCTTCCAGTCAGGGATTTATTTATTTGTTTCTATACGCAGTTAAGCACGATGCTATCCCGTTCGCTCCGTAGCTAAAGTGTTTTGTCGATGTATTGTCGTGGAGATAAAAGTCACTGTGAATGTCCATTTCGCGTTCTCGACTCTCATTTTCAAGAGGATATAGTATCCGAGGTGGTTTAAAATACAAATCCGTGATCCACAATAGAAAAAGGAGAGAGTGTGGAATCCAATGAGCCAGCTTGTACCTAAGTTACGGTCAGAGCGAAAAAAGATATGTCTTGCACTGCATTCTAGTCCTTAACTCTAACGTACCTCATCCACAAATCTTTCATCCTCGCTCAAATTAATGGGGTAATCGTCACTTTCTCGGTCCGAATCGCTCTAGCTGCATTGAAAACAATAGGAACATATGAGGAGGCTATCAACTGACTACGTCACGCTACTTCTGGTAGGGGCAAGGCTTTTTTTTTATCATATACCAAAAGTTGCGATCTTTATCGTTGTTGTTCTCTACTAAATCCTTTCAGCAAAAATATGTCAATATCGCGAAATGATCAAGTATTACACATAAAATGGATCTGCTATCCCTGTTTAAATTTAAAAAAATCATTTCAGTAGGCCTTTAAGGAGCTGATTAAAGCAAATTAAATTGATTCGTTTTGGTGTCCTTTAGTATTTTTTTTTAATGACGTTCTTTCAAAATATTTCTTATATGAAAAAAAAAAAAAAATTCTAAAAATGCTTCTAAAATACCCATAAAAAGTAGTTAATGCATCCTGCTTGTTGGAAAACAGCAAAACGCCACAGTTGTGTGCCTGATAAAATGAATGGGCTGTAAATAAGGCTATCACGGTGGTAATATTTGTATAGTACATGCAATATCCGAACCACTTTTCAATTGCACACGCATGCAGTGTTAGTAAATTGCGCACAATAATAGTACACACATTGCACACGCTATTCACCACGTGGTGTTTGGAGCTTAGTAAATCAGGCCCTAAGTCCTTTGTGGCAGGACTACAGTATCTTGAAGAAATTCTTCATCTCAGTAGTCTTTTCCTGGACAAATAAAACGTTTTTAAAAAGTCCTTGAACCTATCCTTTTCCATAAAACTTTGTTTTTTTAAGAGTACTCTTTACTTTATTTTAGTTTTAAAAGTTCCTCAGCCTCTTTTTGATAGAGTTTTGCACTTCCCAGCCACCGTACAGCAGCTGTGCTTTGTTGGGAGAAAAAAGGCAGCGCCCCAGCCACGTACCAAACTGCAGGAAACTAAGTGCCTTATCGTATGACATTAGTCGGCAGTTATATTGTCCGATTAGGAAATAACAATGAGGTCCCACTTACATTAAATACATTCTTGTTGTGTACATGTGCTATGTAAATAAAGTGGATTGGATTGGATTGGATTACACAGGCTGTAAAAAGTCATGGTGTATAATAAATGTTTCTTTAAACATCAAATTGGACTGAGGAAACACTCACTGCAACCTTATCTCAGGTTTCTGTCCTGTATTTGATCAGGAAATATGCACATTTTGTGATTTAGGAAATGCAAAAAATATATATATATATATATATATTGCAGTCATAGCGAAATTATATTCATAACACAGTCCAGTTAAATATTGATTTTATTTTTATTTTTTTCATTTTTGTTATTATTGTTACCAGTAGCAATTGACAAAGACACCTGCCTCACATGCACATTCAGTCCTTATAGACAAGATATATGAATAGTCAGTATACAGTATGTGACTTTGGTAAGTGATGCCATCCTGCTTGATGCAGTAGCTATGCAGTAAATGTACACTTCACTGAAGAAGCATTATAATAATAATAATAATAATATATTGTTTATTTGTAAAAAGCACTTTACATTACAGCACAAATGCTGTGTTCTACCAGTGTTACTTGTCACTGTCTCACTTGCACATGCCCAGATGCAACACCTAATAGATAACACTTCTAAGCATTCTAAACAGTTGTCATAAGAATACACTCATCAAACCCATGAATGTCATATTCATTTTGGGCTACTAAATGGTTAATCTGAATGTTTACTTGTTATTTTCCCTGGAGGAAATGATGATACAACATACATAATCAATTATTATTTAATGAAAATTAATCAGGTGTCACAATCTGTATCTGTCTGGACCACGAGATGCAGAGACCCTAGGCAAATGCAGAAAATAAGCCTTTTTTTTTTATAAGGGAAAACGCAGGTAACACAAAAAAATTAGATTTGCTGTTGAGGAGTACACAAAGAGCAAACATGTGTATGAAGGGCAAAGCAGGGGGACAGGACTTGCATTAGAAGCATCGTGATTGGCAACCAGGGAAAGGTGCGGTAACCAGCGCTTGGACCAGAGGAATGGAGACAAACAGGAAGGGGCACGAAAAATATGAGCGCTGCACAAGAAATTATACAAAATACAAAGAAATAATAATAATTGTCGTGGGGGGTGGTGAAATCAGGTGCACAATTTTGACAAACTATACATATAGACTCAAATCTATACATATACAGTATTCAATCTTTCTAAAATCTTCAGAATGTATTTTACTTTGGCAAGGCCCTGAAACCATTTGTGGCCCGTAGCTAACTTTTCAACAGCCTGCGGCACAATCGTTAGCATTCTAATATTAGCATAGCAGCGTTTTGTTTTTTTTCTTTAACAAATTTTGCAGGTATACACATTAGCGTTTAATATTTTGTTTTTTGACAAATGCTACCTTTAGGCTATTTTTTTAGCTAATATTATAGGAGTACACCAGAGTCATATTTTGTTACTTGATAATAACTTTTTCCAGCAAATATTTCAGGTATACATCACAGAGTATAATATGTTGGTACTTGACAGACTCCAGTTAGCATTTTAGCATGCTAAAATTAGCTTGGTAGCTTTTTTTTTTTTTTTTTGTTTAGCTAATTTTGCAGTTATACCTATCAGTGTTGTATATTTTGGTATTTCACTATTGCAAACTGCAAGTGGGGTATTATCAGCATTTAAAGACCTACTAAAACCCACTACTACCGACCATGCAGTCTGATAGTTTATATATCAATGATGACATCTTAACATTGCAACACATGCCAATACGGCCGGGTTAACTTATAAAGTGCAATTTTAAATTTCCCGCTAAACTTCCGGTTGAAAACGTCTTTGTATGATGACGTATGCGAGTGACGTCACTAGTTAAACGGAAGTATTGGTACACCTTTGAATCCAATACAAAAAAGCTCTGTTTTCATCTCAAAATTCCGCAGTATTCTGGACATCTGTGTTGGTGAATCTTTTGCAATTTGTTTAATGAACAATGAAGACTGCAAAGAAGAAAGTTGTAGGTGGGATCGGTGTATTAGCGGCTGGCTGTAGCAACACAACCAGGAGGACTTACTTGGATAGCAGACACGCTAGCCGCCGACCGCACGGATGATCGGGTGAAGTCCCTCGTCCTTCCGTCGATCGCTGGAACGCAGGTGAGCACGGGTGTTGATGAGCAGATGAGGGCTGGCGTAGGTGGAGCGCTAATGTTTTTATCATAGCTCTGTGAGGTCCCGTTGCTAAGTTAGCTTCAATGGCATTGTTAGCAACAGCATTGTTAATCTTCGCCAAGCTGGAAAGCATTAACCGTGTATTTACAGTACATGTTCAGGGTTTAATAGTATTATTGATTTTCTGTCTATCCTTCCGGTCAGGGGTTTATTTCTTTTGTTTATATCTGCATTTGAGCCCGATGCTATCACGTTAGCTCCGTAGCTAAAGTGTTTCGCCGATGTATTGTCGTGGAGATAAAAGTCACTGTGAATGTCCATTTCGCGTTCTTGACTCTCATTTTCAAGAGGATATAGTATCCTAGGTGGTTTAAAATACAAATCTGTGATCCACAACAGAAAAAGGAGAAAGTGTGAAATCCAATGAACCCTTGTACCTAAGTTACGGTCAAAGCGAAAAAAGATACGCCCTGCACTGCACTGTAGTCCTTCACTCTCACTTTCCTCATCCACAAATCTTTCATCCTCGCTCAAATTAATGGGGTACTCGTCGCTTTCTCGGTCCGAATCTCTCTGGCTGCTTGTGTAAACAATAGGGAAATGTGAGCAGCACTCCAGCTTGTGACGTCACGCTACTTCCGGTAGGGGCAAGGTTTTTTTTTTATCAGCGACCAAAAGTTGCGAACTTTATCGTCGTTCTCTACTAAATCCTTTCAGCAAAAATATGGCAATATCGCGAAATGATCAAGTATGACACATAAAATGGATCTGCTATCCCCTTTTAAATAAAAACAATTCATTTCAGTAGGCCTTTAAGCATTGTACAGTTAGCAAGCTAGCTTTTTTTTTTTTTTTTTAGCTCATTTTGCTTACATTTTTTGTTACTTGACGCTATCTGGACAGCGCGCTAACTGTTAGCATTGCAGTTTGTCTTTGGCTCTTCAGCATTCACACACACAATTTCTATGGAAATAGCATGTTTTAGTTCTTTGAAAAAAAAATCACATTATTGTACTAGTTTTGAAAGATGAAAGCTACAAAAATGGCCCACCAATCCTCTGCTTTGTCAGTCTGGTCCTCAGCGGAAAAAGGTTGGGCGCCCCTGGTGTAAGGGTATGTTTACATAAGAAAGAAAAAAGAAAAAATAGGCCTTTTGGTTAATTAGCATTTTTGAAATGTTTAATGACTACATTGGATTATTTTAGTCTCCATAACACTGCAATCATATAAACGATCCATAAAGAAATGACAGTTATTATTTTTAAAAAGGATCTTAAATAAACAACCCCTTGGTTTTGATCTTGGTGTCACTTTCCATTTTTGCTATGTCCCAGTGCAGAAGCCTTTTATTCTGAGCAGGCCCTCCCAGTGATTTTCAGCTGCCAAGCAGTTGATCCCTTTGGCTCAGTAGGAGAGCTTAAGAAAGCCTTTATGGCCGCCTCACTCTGCACTGCCATATACCTTTCTATCTCCCCTCATGACAGCCTTCATCTGAGAGGTCACTTCTCCGGCAAGCGGTCACACTTTCCACACGCCTTTCCATGCACGGCTCTTTCCACCTTGATCTGAAGGCTGTGCCCTTTCTCAAGACCACTTTACTAGTGTACAGTTACAGAGAATGGACCTTTTTTTGGCGTGATATAAGGGACAACGGGTTCGGTTGTCACACCTTTTACTGTAGTCGGACTGGCTCATCAAAACATCTTTCAATTGTCATTCCTACAGTAAATGTAATTCTAAAGTGTTGACTTGAAATGTCTATCTCCATTTTGTATCTCACTGTAACAACTTTTAAAGACAAGCTGACACATTTTAACAACCAAGTCTATTACCGGAATGCTTTTCACACACTATGGGGTTCACTTGTCACAATGCTATTTAAATTGAACAAAATATTTTTCTTTATAAAGGGAAAGAAGGAAGAACTAAATCTGAAATTTTATTAAATTGACACATACTTAACTTAATGCACCTTAAGGCAAAATGAAGGGACATGTATGAGTAAGTATAAGTGGCAACCAACCTCAGCTGGAAGATTTTGCCAGCATCACGACTAAAGACAGTCTCAAACTAGTGGTGGTGAGTCGAACGATACCGATGCATCATGAAACACAAGAAGTATACTGTGCCTCTCCATGCCCTTGTGTGTGTCACTTTAAGAAAAATAATATGGCCGATGCAGCTACAAAGCGCCCAACTACTTAATTAAGATGCGCTTCTGTCATCTCACAAGTTACCGCCCGTACTGTCGGACATCGGTTTTCATCACTGTTATCAATACAGCTAGTGAGTAATTTACCCATCACTATTAAAGATTCCCATCACACTTTTTAAGGGTAACATTTTTTTGTTGTTGTTATAAAGCCGTTGTGTAAAAGCCAAGTACCGTATTTTCCAGACTATAAGGCGCACTTAAAATGTTTTTTTTCCCTCAAAACTTGACAGTGCGCCTTATAACCCGGTGCGCCTAATGTAAGGAATAAGTTTGGTTGAGCTTACTCACCTCAAAGCTATTTTATTTGGTACATGGTGTAATGATAAGTGTGACCAGTAGATGGCAGTTAAACATGAGAAATAAGTGTAGACAGCACTATGATTGCAATATGTCTCAAGTAAACAACACCAACATTTTAAATGTTATAAATGATAATGATAAATGGGTTATACTTGTATAGCGCTTTTCTACCTTCAAGGTACTCAAAGCGCTTTGACAGTATTTCCACATTCACCCATTCACACACACATTCACACACTGATGGAGGGAGCTGCCATGCAAGGCGCTAACCAGCACCCATCAGGAGGAAATGTTCTATTGAAAATATAGAACATTACACACGGCGCTCAAAAATCTATCCAAATGTTTAAGTACGACTTTGGTAAGCTATGAAGCCGCTTAAATATACAATTATTAGTATGGTACGTGTATAAGGTAAGACATATTATCTGGCGTTTTGTTTCGCAATATTATGCAAAAGCAACTTTTCTTACCTTCTGGTACCTGCTGATGTGTATTTGGGATCTGTAGAAGTCCTGAAAAATTGCGCACGTCCGCGAGTCGATACGCTTCTTTTTCTCTATCTTCTTGTTATGCGACATTCATCCTTTGCTGTTGCCATTTCTAATATAAAGTAGTGTAAAGTTCTTACTTATATCTGTCAGTAAACTCGCCATGAAAGCGCTAAAACATACCGGTGCAGTGAGTTTACATTATTCACCCAAGGAACTTTAGTTATTAAAGTTCCGGTTGGACGATTTTTCACAGGACACATTTCCTGTGTTGTGGTTTCCAGATGAGGAGATGGTGCTTTGTTATTGATTCAAGTAAAGTCTGAATGTCATAGCTCCATCTTTTGACACTTCTTCCACTCCTGTCCTTGCACGCTACACCGCTACAACAAAAATGACGGAGAGAAGACGCTGCCAAAGGTGAGCCAAGTAAATAAGACCGCCCAAAAAACGCTGCATCAGTAAGCGACTGTCAGAAAGATGATCTGTAAAACATAATCTATGCAACATTTTGACCAAAGAACTACCATTACATGTTATGTAGACCACAAGGAAGTGTTTTCAATTTAGAAAAAAATAATAATAATATGACTCCTTTAATGCGCCTTATAATCCGGTGCGCCTTTTACATGAAAAAATATAAAAAATAGACCATTCATTGGCAGTCCGCCTAATAATCCGGTGCGCCTTATGGTCAGGAAAATACGGTCGACTAATATTGAGGAGCGAAGTATTTACAATTTGACATTAAAAACACAAAAAGTCCTCTCTCCTCAAGTTCAGCTGTCTTGCCCCAGAGAGGACTCTATTGGTGAGCTATGATCCAGATTTTGGACAAAATGGAATAAGCGGTAGAAAATGGATGGATGGATGGAAGGGATGCGAGAGACCGTGCTCACTGGATTGGTAGATATAACGCAGGTGACGACCAATCCGACCCGTTCTGCCCTACAAGAAAAAGACAGCCTTTTGGTTTACAGTGCCAGATTATGCTTGTCAAACAGCAAAGAAACCCCACCCATGACTTCCCCTTTGCCAAGCTGGTCTATTTCTCCTCTAAGCCTGTTGGTTGGTGCGAAGGTCTAAGTGTCACTTAAATTCTCCACGCCTTTCAGCACTTGTGGCAGCTGTCAAGCACCCATCAAGACACCAAAGGGACTCTGACTGTAATCCAACTAGTTAAAAATCATCTCCACGAGTTGCCCCATTGATGTGGTTTTATTACCCCACCTAGCATTGCACATCTGCTCACTCAACATATTTTTTCAAATAGCTGACAGCTGATTTAAGGGCACTGCTGAAGTAATGTGGCGTTGTCTTTAATTGGCGGACACTAAAACCATGATAGTGGGGGTATAAAGACAAAATGAACAGGTGGTAGATAGAGATGCGTAACCTGCGTGTAGGGGATCACAATATGCGTGTGCTTTTATAACAGCCAACATACTGTAGACTGCTGGCGACAGCACATTATAACAACCTTACAGACTCGCATTTCTCCGTGCAGATACACAAACAAAGAATCTCGGGAAATCCTGACACCCGCCGGACGAATGATTCACCTGGCTTGTTTACTCTCAGTGCAAACACATCAGGGAGTGGCGAGCATTTCATAAGAGATTAGCCACTGCAATAAATCTGGTCAAGTTTCTATCTTTGTTGTAATTCAGGATGATCTTAGCTTTCTATGGAATCATCCCCGCTCAAATTGTACATCCCAGGTTTCATCTTTTCAAAGAAGCATTTTGATTTAATGTGCTTGCTGGGTGGATATTATATTACAAGCAAGGTATGCCAGACTGTGATCCGCTACAGTTAGCCGTTCTTCCTTTTCACATGGACTCACAAAATCCAGCAACCCGATGATAACGTGCGCCGTGTTAATGAGGTAGCCATTCCGCCGACCCTCAGTTCAACTCCCATGTGGCGTCATCTGTCGGCATATTTGTTAATAATTAAGGTCGGCGCCAGGAACTGTCAAATAGTTTAGTTTTGGTCTTTGCAAGTGGACTAATGATTCACCAACAAATATTAACTACACAAGTCTACATGAATTTACAGTAAATTGGGAACAGCTGACAATGGAATAAGGAGTGTGTTCGGAACAAGGGGGCCAAACGGGGTCTCAGGTGTTTCCACCGTTGCATGTCTTCAGTCACCTGGTTGTAATCCAATCTTCCTTTCACTGTAAACTAGCCTGCTGTCTGCGACTGAGACCCAGAGTGTGTATAGAATAATATGCATTACACCTTTTTTGTGTGTTTATTACGTTAAAGGGACATGATGATTTTTTTGTATCTACAAGTAAAACCTTGTGGTTGTGATAACACATATTGGATATGCTTTGTTGTAAATGTTGTATACATTTTGCTCCACAGTTACTTTTTTTGAGTGCGTAGAGCAGGGGTCCCCAAACTTTTTGACTCGGGGGCCGCATTAGGTTAAAACAATTTGGCCGGGGGCCGGGCTGTATATATATATATATATATATATATATATATATATATATATATATATATATATATATATATATATATATATATATATATATATATATATATATATATATATGTATATATATATATACATACATACATACATACATACATACATACATACATACATACATACATACATACATACATATACACACACATACATACATATATATATATATATATATATATATATATATATATATATATATATATATATATATATATATATATAGAGAGAGAGAGAGCGCACTTTCCGCCCGTGCAATGATGTCACGTTATCGATGAGAAAATGCATTTTTAGACAATATGATTTGCCTGCCTGAGCGGCTAGGAGACACTGTGAGTAGCAAGCAGTACAAAGTGGATAAGAAAAGACAGAAAAAAATAATATATATATTTTTTAAATTTATTTATTTATTTTTTATACTTGGGACTTCCAGCGGGCCTGATTTTGGGCGCTGGCGGGCCGTAGTTTGGGGACCCCTGGCGTAGAGGTTCGTAGAGGTTCGTAGAGGTTCGTAGAGGCGTTCTCAGATTGCAAATGAAACCTCGCCCCACCTTTTCCAAAAGTATCATTATGTATCCTTTGAAAACGGTACACTGTTTAAAAACATATCTTGATGTCGTCAACACTATTTTAGGAAATTGACCCTATTAAACACTATGTAGATTCAACATTATCGATTCAGATCCTGCATAAAAAAATCTGCTTAATCAGGATTTATGTCACTGAATGTCGCACGTCGGTGTTATTATGAACATGACAAGATTAGATGAAAATATTACTTTATCCTATCTTCTTTTATGTTTCCTCGCAGCCTGAAGCAAAGAGGGAGAAACCCCTCTCCCTCTGGCTGAGATCCTTACTTAGCGTCCAAATAAGTACATCCACCTCACTGTTACCTCACAATGTAGCCAGACAGCATGCACGCATTATTGGGTAACATGGTGCAACTTGAGCATCATTAAAATGGCAAACATGACACATATTTGGGACAATAATGAATGGTGCGAAAGCATTTGCCAAGAATGTTTTCATTAATCAAAACACCGCAAACAGAGGCATCCAAAACTGCGAGCAAGCTCACGCCAAAAATGCATGAACCTTGATGAACGAGCAAATAAGATTAGTTAAGTTAAAAGTTAAAGTTAAAGTGCCAATGATTGTCACACACACTATCCATCCATCCATGTTCTACCGCTTGTCCCTTTTGGGGTCGCGGGAGGTGCTGGAGCCTATCTGAGCTGCTTTCGGGTGGAAGGCGGGGTTGCCACTTCATCGCAGGGGCCAACACAGATAGACAAACACACTAGGTGTGGTGAAATTTGTCCTCTGCGTTTGACCCATTCCCTTGTTCATCCCTTGGGAAGTGAGGGGAGCAGTGAGCAGCAGCAGTGGCTGCGCCCGGGAATCATTTTGGTGATTTAACCCCCAATTCCAACCCTTGATGCTGAGTGCCAAGCAGGGAGGTAATGGGTCCCTATTTTATAGTCTTTGGTATGACTCGGCCGGGGTTTGACCTACCGATCTCAGGGTGGACACTCTAACCACAAGGCCACTGAGCAGACCAAATGTATCATAGGTGCCCTTTAACTACATGTTTTCTGTGTTTTTTCGGCAGAGCCAAGCAGAATCCCACTACAAAGGAAACCGCCATGCCAGGAGAGTCAAAGGCATTGAGACCTCTAAGAGTCGTCAAGATGGGGACAAGCCCTCACAGACTGTGACCCCCACCACCTCACCATCCCCTCCAGGAGCCCAGGACGCTGCCATTGATGGTGAGCCCAGCAACCAAGGTGAGAGGACAGAAAAAAGGGCGGAAGTCACAAATGTTTCATCCATCCATCCATCCATCCATTTTCTTCCGCTTCAATTAATCTCTATTCATTTGGTCTACAAAAAACTAATAATAGCTGGGTCTCTATAATTAGTGTAAGGTCCAAAAAACACCTATGGTTTTGATTACTTCACAGGATGGCAGTAGCTGCATTTGTTTCAAGACTGGTCACCATGCAGCAGCTTTATTTACCTTTGCATACTATATATATATATATATATATATATATATACCAGTGACGTGCAGTCACTAGAGGCAGGTGAGGCGGGGCCTCACCTGCCATCATGGAAAGAAAAAAAATGTAAAAAGAAAAAAAAAATTAAATTGTTATATGTATCTAGTGATTATACTACAAAGTTATTTTCCATTTAACTTCACCAGTTTTAGATTATTTTTATTCAAAATCGCTGAATTTTCACATTTGCCGTTCAAATACTGAGAAGAGACGGTGCGGTGATCAGCAGCCACGTCACTGCGTTGTGCCTCAACATGGATTGCGGACTCGGCTAACTGCTGGCTTGCTGTGCAGTGAGACCGTATTGCTATATGAACTATATTATACATTTCCATAGTTTAGTTAGCTGAGGTATATAATGTACAGTGTATTTTGTCAACAACTGTATGTGTGTAACGTATTTCTTGTGCTGAGCAATCATAAAACTGCTGCGCCGTAGAAAACGGGGGGGGGGGGGGCGTGCTTATGTTATATCAACTAAAGCCCACACTTAAACTTTCCATGTGCAAGATTGAATCTATTGTAACCTATTTTTATGGGCTTTCCTCTTTGTTATGTTAATTCCTGTTATACGCTGTTATACAGTATATGCCTTGCGCTTATTTTGAAGGCGCTAAGAGATGACACGTTGGAGTGGAGCGGAGGTTTTTGAAAGAAGGTAAATAAAGTGGTCCTCGTGTAAACTGGAGCCTCCGTGTTTATTATTTTGTAGTCTCATACAGTATATGCGACATTTATAAACCCTCAGTTACACTATTTAAAAAATGTATTTAATAAGATGCCAAAAAGTGCAAAAACAATAATGTTCATGTTGGAGGAGTTGTGAATGACCGCAGGGCCACAACATTAGGTACACCTGCAGACTGCAGCACGGATTTCATATTTCATTCATTCACAACTCCTCCAACACGAACATTATTGTTTTTGCACTTTTTGGCTTCTTATTAAATAACTTTTTTAAATGGATTAAATCTTGCATGTGGAAAGTTTAAGTGTGGGCTTCAGTTGATATAACACTCCCGTCAGGGGGTGCATTCTTCGACGGGAGTGCATTAATCCAGCACAACAGCGGGGCATGGACTTCATTTATAAGTAAAGGTAAGACCATAATAAAGTTTTTTTTTTTATTAAATATGCTTTTTTGTATGCTACAGTTTGTATGTGTAAAGTTAAAGTACCAATGATTGTCACACACACACTAGGTGTGGTGAAATGTGTCCTCTGCATTTGACCCATCCCCTTGTTCACCCCCTGGGAGGTGAGGGGAGCAGTGGGCAGCAGCGGCGCCGCGCCCGGGAATAATTTTTGGTGATTTAACCCCCAATTCCAACCCTTGATGCTGAGTGCCAAGCAGGGAAGGATGCTGGTATGAGCTTTTAAACATAATCCGTTAATTGCTGCCAATCAAATGGTGAATAAGATACTCTTTAGGGTTCATATGTTTGTAAATCTGACTGTGATGAAGTCAGTGCCTCACCAGCCATGAACCTCACCACACGTCACTGATATATATATATATATATATATATATATATATATATATATATATATATATATATATATATATATACTGTATTTTTCGGACTGTAAGTCGCTCCGGAGTATACGTCGCACCGGCCGAAAATGGACAATAAAGAAGGAAAAAAACATATATACGTTGCACTGGAGTATAAGTTGCATTTTTGGGGGAAATTTATTTGATAAAATCCAACACCAAGACTAGACATTTGAAAGGCAATTTAAAATAAATAAAGAATAGTGAACAACAGGCTGAATAAGTGTACGCCATATGATGCACACATAACCAACTGAGAACGTGCCTGGTATGTTAACGCAACACATCATGGCAAGAGTCATTCAAATAACTATAACATATAGAACATGCTATACGTTTACCAAACAATCTGTCACTCCTGATCGCTAAATCCGATGAAATCTTCCTCCCCGGTGTTGCCTCTGGTATGCGTCGTTTCCCAGTGTTGGGACTAACGCGTTACAAAGTTACCGTTACTACATGATGCGTTACTGCATTATTTTACGTAATTTTTTATGTAGTATCGGCTAGAAACAGAAGAGCGCTGCGGTGTCGTCCTTCTGTGTCACAAGGAAAAGAAAAGGGGTGCTTTGTGTGGGTGGGGTCGGGGGGGTGCTCCCAGACCGTAGTCGAGGAACGCAGGGGAGACGTTCCTCCAGGGCCTATGTACTTCGGGGCTAACAACCTTCACTTTACCCGGCAGTGGGTCTTCACAGCTCCGGACTCGAGGGTGAATGACGAGGCCGGCGGTTTGTTGCAATTTTGTGACTTTATTGGTGTCTTGCACGCCGCTCCCTCACTTCTCTCGCCCACTCACTCACTGACGTCACTCACCTCACATGCTGTCATATCTTAAAGGGCCACACACACACACACACACACACACGCTACTCTCATAACAACTAACAAGACATCATGGCGAAGCCAGAAGTCGAGTTTCCTAACATGGAGATATTCTCGCTACTTTTCTTTTGTCGAGCACAAAGAAAACAACATTTTAGTTAAATGTAAGTTGTGTCTTGGATCAAAGATCCCATTTACTTAAAGTCAAAGTTAAAGTGCCAATGATTGTCACACACACAGTAGGTGTGATGAAATTATTCTCTGCATTTGACCCATCACCCTTGATCACCCCCTGGGAGGTGAGGGGAGCAGTGAGCAGCAGCAGTGACCTCGACCGGGAATACTGCCCAAAACAGCAATTAAAATCTGCTGAAACATCTACAAAAGCAACATGCTTCGACGAAGCTAGTAAAGAGAGACACAGACTCCGATGCCACTTCAGCTCCACTTAAGGATTTTAACGGAGGGACTGCTATAGCCAGGACAAAGTTGATGGAGCCATTGCAGCGTATGTGCTAGAAGACATGCAGGCTATGTCTACAGTGGAGTCACCCGCTTCCAGGCAGCTAATTAGCATGATACCAACGTCAAACAGCAAATGGCACGGAAAACATGTTCCAAGTACCTGGACAGTGAGTACCTAAACATGGAAAGGGAAAGCGAGCTAAAGAAAAACACTCCAAACTCTGCCTCTGCTCATCATTCATCATTGATGGTACACACTCTGTCAATTCTCTTATATACTCTTTCATTCTAGACTTCTAGAGTGTTTGATTATAACATCACTCTAAATGTATAGACTATAAAGTTCACAAACATAAAGAGGGATCCTAGTGGGCCAGGCCAATCTTTCCTTTTCTTTAAACTAAAACTGGGGAAATGTGTAGAGTGTTATGGGCTTCAGTACAGTGTTGATCTCCTGAATACATGATTTTATTTCCGAATTCCTTGAGAGAAAAAGAACGCCTGGTTAGGCTTTGTGTATGTCATGTGTGCCTTCCTTGGGTGAAGCCAGGTTTACAGCTATGCTGTTTGTTACTTATGTATATTATGTTGCAGCTATTTAAAATAGTTTTGTCAATTTGTTCTGGCCTGAAATAAATTGGCCCTTTGAAACATATCTTTGTCTTTGTGTGTTGTATGTGTAGACCACATGGCTTAGCAGAGTTCAGTGATGCATATTAAGTTGATCAACAGAGCGTATTATTCTCCAGTGCAATAACAGTACTGAAATGAAGGCTAAAAGGGCATTAATGGGAGCCTTAAAAAAAAAAGAAGTAATAAATTGTTACTTTTCACAGAAACACATTACTTTTTGGTGTAAGTAACTGACTTATTAACTGAGTTATTTTTGAAATAAAGTAACTAGTAACTGTAACTAGTTACTGGTTTTCAGTAACTAACCCAACACTGGTGATCAGGTCAATGCATAAGGTCATTGAGAAAGTACGACTGTTGTACTCAATGGCAAATTTCTATTAAAAATAAACTCTGAGTGGATTTTAGAGTTGCCATGCCAGCAACTTGAGGGCTCCAGGTTCGATCCCTGCTTCCACCACACTGGTTTAAATGTAGTTTAAATATGTAGATAATGGGTTTCACTAGGTAAAGCGCTTTAAGTATCTAGAGAAAAGCACTAAGTAAATATAATTCACTTCACTTCAAATGACATTTAAAAAATGTTCAGTTCGACATTCTGACAGTAAAATAACATTATTCTCCAAAAGATGGGCTCTTTTTTTAAGTTAATTTAAATTATGCAAGCCAGTTATAACTGTGATTAATCACAAGTCATCCAAATTCAAAAGTATGATTAAAAATGTATCATTTGACAGCGCTAATTTTCATACAGTCAATTGATTTTTTTTTCTAAAAGCCAAATCATTCTGAAGCATGGTTGAGGAAAGTCCAAATAATCATTCTGAACGCCTTTTTCTGCATTAAGGCGAAATAATATTATAGGTTTTAATTTTTTCATATTGTATTTTCTCTACACACTTAAAAATACTGGGTTGTTTTGGTAACCCACTTTATGAGTTGCTAGTGTTGGGTTAAATTTTGGAGTTATTTTTATGAATATCAATCCATGTTTTGGGTTATAAGGGTATAATTTTAACTCAATTTCTGGGTTTTCATAAATATGAGCCATTTTTGGGTTGTTTTTCAACGAGTAACGCATTTTTGGGTAAAAGGCTTTTTTTTAAAATTAAAAAGTAACTTATTTTCTTGAAGGGAATTTTACTATAGATTAATCTCATTAACATTATTAACAATCAGCCAACATTGAGTTAGCATATCTCAACTTTTGGGTTAAATAATTCAACCTAATAGTTTGGTGGCGAAAAACCCAACATTAAGTTATCATAACTCAACTCTTTGGTTAAATAATTCAACGCAAAAGTTGGGTTGAAAAAATGTACCCAAAATGTTGAGTTGAAATAACTCAAATAAGGGGTTCATCCTTTTCTGAACCAGCAGTTGGGTTAAAATTGGGTTATTTTAAATTAAACGTCCTTCGAACATTGTCAGGCGTTGACGGTTTTTAATAAATCCTGTCTGACCCTTATCAATAAGAAGACTCTGAAATCGTTTTGTAATTAAATGTACTAATGTGCAGTGTATCATTTTAATCGATGTTAAGCATTGAAATTGGTGTATAAATACTATTATGTTCCCTTCTTTTTGGGTTACTGTTATTCCTACTTTTGGTAAGAGTGAAGAAAAGAGTGCTACAATTGTGTGGATTGTGTATTTTTATTTATATATATTTATATGTATTGGATAAATATTTACAGCTGGAAATAATCACAACCTAAAGCTGAAACAATAAAACCCTTCACGTTATGTTGCCCTATAGATGTTATTTTGCTTTTATTTTTAACGATACCAATGAACATAAATGGGCTGTTACTTTATGGTGCCGCCTGGCTACCATTTGTGATAAGACGTACAAAGTGGTGCCAGAAATGATATACTGTTTCAAACAAGTCTGACCAAAACTATTTCGTACATCTGTTAAATGTAAACACGTTTTAAAAGTGATCAGCGTGGCAGTCACTTGGCCTGTCTTCAAAGAGTAGAGCAAACGCTCTTTTGTGCTTTTACACCATCAGTTACCAAAGTCAAACTCAAATGTCATAAGTGAATGAAAAATGAAGATGGCGTTGTTGGAGAAGATGAGGCATTAGCAATAGCTGGAATGGGACAATAGGCATGATCCAAACTCTTTCTTTAGCTGCTCCTCTCATCCAGTTGTATTTATTTTCCCAAAATCTCTTCATCCATCAGCTCAGTGCAGCTCATCTCTGTATTTCTAGCTTTAACTTAGAGGCTCTGTGTCTCCTCCCAACTTCTGTCTTCATGTAGAAGTTTCCATTCCCTCAGTGTCCCCACTTTGTGCTTGGATTAAACACCAGGCAGTGACTAGACTGGCCATGTTTTGGTGACATTTACCAGGTGGCTGAAGGTTTACCAGATATTTCCACCTTAGTGCGCCCACGACAAACATGACGAATCACATTAAAACACTTACGTCTGATCAAGACCAGCATGTTGCAACATTCCGGCGCAAAGATGTTGAACTGTGTTTGACTTTTGTCTCTGTTTTAACCACAACATTGCTTTGCAAGTGAAGATCGCAGTGTAACTGATCCCAGAATAGCAAGAGGTCCATTTGGGTCACACTCCATCTCTCAGAGGGATTTGAGATTGCCATTAGGGAGGATTCCAGCGTAGTGAGCCAAAACAAGCCCGCTATTCCAGGGATTACGAAGCAGAAACATGTGAAAGAATCTACTTCTCGTGACCCTGGACCTAGTGTTTTCCCGGTTTGGCTGTATGTTGCATGTGAATATACAGTATGTACTGGTATATGGGTTTTTTTTGTGTGTGGTTCTGTCACACTGGTCCATGTCAGTGCAGCCCACAACTTAAATTTAGTAGAAAACTGACACAAGACAATTGATACTGGCCTTGGGGACGCTTGCCCACTAAAGTCTGCTTTGTTTGATTAGCGTGATTGCTGAGATCCTGGCTAAAATGTGGTAGACTTCCCTCGAAATGGGTACCTTTCATATTTAAATTGATACGGTACCGATTCTCAATACTGGTACTCAACGGTTCAAATTGTTGGTACTTTTGTGTGTGTTCAAATGTGTTTATGAATGCTAATTGTCTATTTATTTATTACCAAAGACTATAAAAATGGTACCCATTACCTCTCTGCTTGGGTTGGAATTGGGGGTTAAATCACCAAATAATTCCTGGGCGTGGCCACCGCTGCTGCTCACTGCTCCCCTGTGGGGATGGGTCAAATGCAGAGGATGATTTCACCGCACAGAATGTGTGTATGACAATCATTGGCACTTTAACTTTAACTTTATTTGTTTATTTTTATTTAACAATTAACAATAAACTGTGCTGTATGTGTCTCACTTGCAAGTGCTGTACTGTACAGCATTACATAGTAGGATTTGCATGCAGTTGGAATTCCAAAATAGGCTACAGTGTGTTGCCTTAGCCAGGAAGTAGACTTGTTTTTTGTTAAATATTATAAATCGTTTAAACTCTAAGTAGAAAATGGATGGATGGATGGTATTATAGTTACTACACACCAGCTGTTTGATTGAAACAAGCATCTTAGTAGTATAGTTTGGATTATCAAATTTTGAGGTGTTGAAATCACCATGTAAAATCAAAACTGCAAATTTTTAACATGTCTATTGCAAATCCAATGTAAATTATCATCTGAAGTGAATTAATTAACTCATAATATGTTGTACCATGGTGAATGTTCGTATTCATCTTGGAGAAAGCAAACCACCAGGTTAACTAGTAGGTATTTCATTTGGGACACATAATATCGGGCCCTTTAGTACTGACATTTCTGTGTGGATTGGATTATTTCTTGCGGAAGAAAAGGCAATAAAATTTGACATTGGTATGCAAAGGTGATGGCCCTATCCGTGAGAAGAGACTAAATGTTTAGCTTGATGTAAACATTCTCAGGACTGGACTGTGCACCTTACCTTTTGCACTATTTTTATTTTCTTTCCTTCCTATGTTTTGGATATTTGTAGGCTGGAGTTGCTTTTAAGCTCATTGTACCTGTGTATAGTGACAAGAAAAAAGGCATTCTAGGCATTCATTCTAAGCTACGGTCGGCATCTGTTGTTTTTCAGTCACTTACACACAAACCCCCTCCTTTTTATGGTCAGGATGCACGCTCCTGACCCAGCACACACACACAGATAGGGGGTAGGAATATACAACTGATGGTTTGGCTTCTCCAAAGCAGGAGTCCTTCATTTTTTGACCGGAGTTCCTCCACGTACTGCAGACCTGAATAATGATGCTCGCTTGTAAAAGCAACTTTTGGTTCAGTAAAGCGTCTCCGACATCTCTTTTGATCCAGCCGCACTGCTGTGTCATCCTTCTGTCCGGAGGAGGATGACAAGATCAGAAATACACATCAATTTAGCGTATATTGAAAAGTAGAGCCTGACTGTACTGTTGAGCGCATTCTTCTTGCTTTGATGGCTCTGAGTGCTTGACTGCTTGTTTCCTGGGCAAGGGCTTAAGCCGGTGCTGAGTTTGCAACTGTATGTGGCGTCACAGGCAACAAAGGTATCGGAATAAGGCACAGTTTGATTTTGATGTGACTCGGTGCCCGGTAGTACCAACTGATTTTGGGTAATACCAAAAAAGGAATTAATTCGGTAACCAACCCTAGACCTCCCTGTCTTAAAGGAGAACTGCACTTTTTGGGGAATTTTGCTTATTATTCACAATACTCATGAGAGACAAAAAGACAAAATGTTTTTTTCCGCTTTCTAACATATAAACATTGGCTTGTTCGAGGTAGCTAGCAATGCGGCTAAACATTTCGACCTCTAAATCACTTTAAAAATGCATTCAAAATCTGCCACCAATACTTCATTTACGTTCTGTAACCTGTATAATAACCAAGCCGTAGCAACATTGTTATTGTAAGAGCCAACACTGAGGAATTATTTTTCTATGATAGTGTCGGCATGCTACGATGTTAGCCATAAAAGCTAACTACGGCAAGAGATAAGCTAGCTTGTACGTCAGCACCCAAATCGTGTTGTAATACACAACACAATGCGATAGGACACTAATCTGTACTGACTGAAAAACATGAACAATCATATTACAGTGTCTGTAAAGTATTAGCCCACATTTCATGTTTTGTTTGTACACAGCAAGCTCGGCAGTGTACGGTGATGTGCTGTCTGTATTATAAACATTAGTATAGGGACTTACTCAATGGACAGTCGTCCGTTTGGTCATGCTGGACAGGGGACGTTTCCAGTTGATTTGGGCACTCCAATAATTCGGCATAGCGTGGCTCAGACGTTCCAGATTTGCAGCGTGACCAAATCGCACCGACCTCACTCTCTGGGCTTCCGTCTGCTCCAATGTTTCACCCTCTTCTTCGTGCTGGCTTCTGTAAGTAGAATATGCGCGTTCCTATATTCAGCTTTAGAAAGATAAGGTTGTGAATCCTCATTTGTCCAAAAATAGTCGTCTTGGTTGTCTGTTACCTAGTCTGCCACGATAAGAACACTTGTGTGTTTGTTTGCAGAAGTAGGAAAACACAGTAGATGCCGGTAAATATTGAACATATGACATATTGATATAAACGTGTCTGTTCTTACATTACAAACAGACTTGCAGCGTGTATATAAAACGTTGATGGAGGGTTTTGAAATTGTTTTAGAGGGCTTTGAAGGCTACAACAGTGACTTCCATTAGATGCATCTTGAAAGCGTTTTTGATTATCTTTAAAAAAAAAAAATACATGAGCATTCTTTTCTCTCATAATGATTGTGATCAATAGGCAAAATCCCAAAGAAAGTGCAGTTTACTTTTAAGTGTGTTTGGTAGTGTTATATATAGGGATGATACTCGAACCCGGTTTTCCCGGTTGTTCGATAAGAAAAGAACCGAGTCCTCGGACTCGAATCCCTTTTTAAAAACCGGTACCCGTTATCGAGACCACTATAGTAAAGAAAAAGAGTTGGTTCTATATTCGAACCCCTCGGAACGAATCCCGTCCCGACCAGAAATGCTCCGTGTGACATCACAAGAAATCAGTTACGTAGCTCGGTCATTAAGCGCAGATAGCGAAAGCAGGAAAAAAATGGACGGGAAAAAGTGCTCCAAGGTGTAATAAAGTTCAAAACAAAAGGTATAATCCAATGAATAACTTTACTGGGAGATTTGAGCAGACTACAAACACATGACGAACACTTTTACGACCAACCGGAAACATAGCAACGCACCTCCTTTACGGCAGCTGTCGCAACGTTCTTATAGCAACCGCAGCACATACATATATGACATGATCTCCCTTTTTCAACTTTTGTTTTTCTTTCCTTGTAAACAAAACAAAATCACACAGTATATGTGTTGTCTGTCCAATTATAAATAATACAGACGAGGCGTGTTGGCTGAGTTCTTGACGTTTACTTTCACGGGTGACGACATGCAACAACACTTTTCGGGGCTACCGTGCATGCTCGTCACTCCCGTTGCATGATGGGTAGTGTAGTTGTTATATTCCCTAGCTCAGGGGTCGGCAACCCGCGGCTCCGGAGCCGCATGCGGCTCTTTGACCACTCTGATGCGGCTCAGCTGCATACTTGCCGACCCCCCCGATTTTACCAGGAGATTTATGGATCTCAGTGCCTCTCCTAGATAACTCCCAGGGCAAATATAATCCTATTTTCAATCTAATTACTAAATTAAGGGCGTGCCCTAATTGCACTGCAATAATTGTCCCCTATAGCATTTACAAACAGCGTGCCAGCCCGGCCACATGTTGTATGTAGCTTTTATTTGCACACGTAGGAGACAGCAAAGCATACTTAGTCATCAGCCACACAGCTTACACTGACGGTAGCCGTACCGTATAAAACAACTTTAACACTGTTACGTTACAAATATGCGCCACACTGTGAACCCACACCAAAAAAGAATGAAAAACACATTTCTGGAGGACATCCCACTGTAACACAACATAAACACAACACAACCAATACCCAGAATCCCATGCAGCCCTAACTCTTCCGGTCTAGATTATACACCCCCGCTACCACAAAACCCCCCCACACATCAACCCCCCCCCCCACCCCCACCCCCCGCCGTGCGTCGGTTGAGCGGAAGAGTTAGTGCTGCATGGGATTCTGGGTATTTATTGTGTTGTGTTTATGTTGTGTTACAGTGCAGATGTTCTCCAGAAATGTGTTTGTCATTCTTTTTTGGCTTTTAAAAAAATTTCAATTTATCAAAATAAAAAAAATGTATCAAAATCTGATTACAGCATGTTATTTATGTAGTTTGATCATTTTCCTCCACTGATAACATAATGTGGTTTATTGTGTACATATGTAGCATCATCTACAAAGATACAAAGAATTGCTATTTTGACATCCAGTGGACACATTTAGAACAGCTGTTTATTGCATTAAAAAATTTCAGGTACATTTTTATACTTAGCAAACTCATCTCGCGGGAGGGATAAAACCTGTTCGCGGGCCTGATCCGGCTCTCGGGTCGTACGTTTGATACCCCTGGACGAGACTGAATACAATAGGTAGGGTTATGATTTCTACAAGTGAGTAAGTTAGTTAGTGTTCATGATACCAATGAAAAACCCAAACAATTTCATTCTCTTGATAAAGTATGGAGGGGATTGACTTTCTAACGTACAAAGGAATCTAGTCTGCCAAAGGCAAACATCTTGCATCATTCTCACTGAACTACAGAGTAGTCGGCAAACTAACACATGGCCAGACAAGCAAAATAAACAAAAGTCAGTTTATTTTATTTGTATGTTAGAAGAAGCATTCAACAGTTGAACAGTTCAACAGTGGCTGAGGTCTCTACTACTCTACTCTACTGAATCATTCTCACAACTTTACAATGACCATGTGTGAACAGAGTATTTCGTATTCAGTGTCTCCATCTAGCAGAGGTCATTACACCAAAATATGTGGCAAACAACAATGAGAAGTCAGAGCAGGGCCTCTGGTCAGGGACCGCCCACAAATGGAGACGCTTTGCTTTGAGGGATTTGGCATGGCGAGCTGGGGGTTTGGCTTAGGCCTCCAGTGATGGGCAGGCAGCTGTTAACATGAAGGGAGACAAACTTGACTTCACCCTGTCCCCCCCCCATCTGTATCCCTCTGCTGTCTGATACGCCCCCTCTAATGAAGGCCCTTGTTATTGTTGCACCATTTAGTCCACACGCACCCTCACAGGCACACACACCCAAGGTCAATTAAACAGATGACTTTCATGTGAGAGCTATAGGTTGCATGACAAACGCATGACTACAGAATGAAGTATTAAGTGACACAGGGTTCTTGCTTTTAAAGCTTTTGGGTATTTGGATGAATTGTCACAGACACTCTTTACACGTCCTTCATTTATAACGGAAACATTCTAAAAAAGATGAAAAAAATATATTGTTTCCTAGGTTTCGTGTGAGAGTCTGAGTTCACACTTAGGCCAGACAGAGGACAAATAGTACTCACCTGCATTATGAATGAAGATCAGCTCTCCCTAGCCCAGCATTTGGTTTTGAATCTCATAAATCATTCAGGATTAGTTGTTGGTATAAAACTGTTGGTTGACGAGCTTGTATGTTTTACATAGTGCTTGTATAAACTGTATTTTGTATCATACATTTTCTTTACTGGTGCTTTAAGTAGTGTTTTACCTCTAAAAAATACACTTTTAGTCTGTATTGTGAGGATCCGGTGCCCAGATCATAGTTTATTTGCGTTTTCGATTCACTTGGGTTTTCAGCACCTTTGAGTTTGTGTGTTGCAGTTGCCATGACGGCAGATTACTCTCACCTGCCTCTGGTTAGTGTTCGGGACGCTCACCTGTTCCCGGGCACTAATCAGAGAGCTATTTAATTCATCCTCTAGCCTGGTTTTGTTTGCTCCCATGCAACAAAGTTGTGTTCTCGTTTACACTCAGAGTCCGTATTTTTACTAGCATCTTTTGGGCTATCCTTTTTGTTTTCCGTGCCGTGGGCACCGCGCAGCATATTTTTGTCTGCATCTAGAATAAGTAATTCTTCTCACTTGCAAGCTGCTTCCTGACGTTCCTCTGGATCTTGAAAAGACGACCTCCGGCATCACAATGCCACGACAACGTAACATGTATACTGTATGTATTCCACATTTCCTTGAATGTTACTACTGAAAGCAGTGGCGGCTCTAGGTTTTTTTGTGGCCCAAGATTTTGTTTTGAGGCCCCATTCCGATCTTTAAAGGGGAACTACACTTTTTTGGAAATCCCTGTGTGAGACAACAACTAGTTTTCTCTTTTCTGTGCATTCTAAAAACTAAAACAAATGCCAGCAAGAGGCAGCTATATGATATATTCCACATATAAAGCCCTCTAAAAACATCTAAAGAAAAAAAACACCAACAATGGCGCTGTAAGTATATTATAATAACAGGCACAATCATGATAACATGTAATATTTACACTATCTTGGTCATTTTAAGGAATAGTGTAACTTATTTCCTGGGCACATTGATTTCACAACGTTTATAGAACCAATCGCTGTTTCAACTACCACAATATCAACTACCACCAATCATGACGGACTCCATGAGAGCTAACGACGACTACTTTGGGACAAATTAGGATCCAGAACCTTATCTTTTTTAGCCTGAATCAAATTGTAAGCTGGGTGATTGTCATGTCTGTGTGATCATGTTTTGTTTGGCCATGTGCTTCTTTGGATTTTGTCATTCCTGTTTTTTCACTCCCTGTTTTGTTTCCATGACAACCCATTAGTTTTCACCTGTCCTCATGTCACACACCTGATTCATTTGCACTCACGCACCTGTTGTTAATCATGTCTGTGTTATTTAAGCTTTTCATTTTCTGTTGGTCGGTCATTAACTCTGTGACCCCTGTTTACCTCTGATGACTTCTACTACCCATGTTTCCATAGTTCCATGCCAAGTAAGTTTTTGTTATTAATGCCACAGTTAGTGACGTTTTGCTTCATGTTCATAGTTTTTGCCTTTGTGCAAGTTTTTGTTTCATTAGCCAAGTTTTTGTACTTCCGCCTTGCCTTTTGTTCCTTTTTTATAGTAATAATTAAAGGATGTCCTTACTCACACGCCTTGCACGCGCCAACTTTCCTTTGCATTCCGGGAAAACAAACCCCAAAGTCCATGTATTGACAGTGATAAACAGATCCAGCTATAGTGAAACACTAAGCATCATGTAGAAGTAATGCTGAGTACTAAACATCCATCCATCCATCCATCCATCTTCTTCCGCTTATCCGAGGTCGGGTCGCGGGGGCAGCAGCCTAAGCAGGGAAGCCCAGATTTTCCTCTCCCCAGCCACTTCGTCCAGCTCCTCCCGGGGGATCCTGAGGCGTTCCCAGGCCAGCCGGGAGACATAGTCTTCCCAACGTGTCCTGGGTCTTCCTCGTGGCCTCCTACCGGTTGGACGTGCCCTAAACACCTCCCGAGGGAGGCGTTCGGGTGGCATCCTGACCAGATGCCCGAACCACCTCATCTGGCTCCTCTCGATGTGGAGGAGCAGCGGCTTTACTTTGAGCTCCCCCCGGATGGCAGAGCTTCTCACCCTATCTCTAAGGGAGATCCCCGCCACCCGGCGGAGGAAACTCATTTCGGCCGCCTGTACCCGTGATCTTGTCCTTTCGGTCATGACCCAAAGCTCATGACCATAGGTGAGGATGGGAACGTAGATCGACCGGTAAATTGGGAGCTTTGCCTTCCGGCTCAGCTCCTTCTTCACCACAACGGACCTATACAGCGTCCGCATTACTGAAGACACCGCACCGATTCGCCTGTCGATCTCACGATCCACTTTTCCCTCACTCGTGAACAAGACTCCTAGGTACTTGAACTCCTCCACTTGGGGCAGGGTCTCCTCCCCAACCCGGAGATGGCACTCCACCCTTTTCCGGGCAAGAACCTGGGACTCGGACTTGGAGGTGCTGATTCTCATCCCAGTCGCTTCACACTCGGCTGCGAACCGATCCAGTGAGAGCTGAAGATCCTGGCCAGATGAAGCCATCAGGACCACATCATCTGCAAAAAGCAGAGACCTAATCCTGCAGCCACCAAACCGGATCCCCTCAACGCCTTGACTGCGCCTAGAAATTCTGTCCATAAAAGTTATGAACAGAATCGGTGACAAAGGGCAGCCTTGGCGGAGTCCAACCCTCACTGGAAACGTGTCCGACTTACTGCCGGAAATGCGGACCAAGTTCTGACACTGATCGTACAGGGAGCGGACAGCCACAATCAGACAGTCCGATACCCCATACTCTCTGAGCACTCCCCACAGGACCTCCCGAAGGACACGGTCGAATTCCTTCTCCAAGTCCACAAAGCACATGTAGACTGGTTGGGCAAACTCCCATGCACCCTCAAGGACCCTGCCGAGAGTATAGAGCTGGTCCACAGTTCCACGACCAGAACGAAAACCACACTGTTCCTCCTGAATCCGAGGTTCGACTATCCGGCGTAGCCTCCTTTCCAGTACACCCGAATAGACCTTACCGGGAAGGCTGAGGAGTGTGATCCCACGATAGTTGGAACACATCCTCCGGTTCCCCTTCTTAAAGAGAGGAACCACCACCCCGGCCTGCCAATCCAGAGGTACCGCCCCCGATGTCCACGCGATGCTGCAGAGTCTTGTCAACCAAGACAGCCCCACAGCATCCAGAGCCTTAAGGAACTCCGGGCGGATCTCATCCACCCCCGGGGCCTTGCCACCGAGGAGCTTTTTAACTACCTCAGCAACCTCAGCCCCAGAAATAGGAGAGCCCACCACAGATTCCCCAGGCACTGCTTCCTCATAGGAAGACGTGTCGGTGGGATTGAGTATTCCCTCCACCGATCCACAACATCCGCAGTCGAGGTCAGCAGAACACCATCCGCACCATACACGGTGTTGACAGTGCACTGCTTCCCCTTCCTGAGGCGGCGGATGGTGGTCCAAAATCGCTTCGAAGCCGTCCGGAAGTCGTTTTCCATGGCCTCGCCGAACTCCTCCCATGTCCGAGTTTTTGCCTCCGCGACCGCTGAAGCCGCACACCGCTTGGCCTGTCGGTACCTGTCCGCTGCCTCAGGAGTCCCATTAGCCAAAAGAACCCGATAGGACTCCTTCTTCAGCTTGACGGCATCCCTCACCGCCGGTGTCCACCAACGGGTTCTAGAATTACCGCCACGACAGGCACCAACTACCTTGCGGCCACAGCTCCAATCAGCCACCTCGACAATAGAGGTGCGGAACATGGTCCACTCGGACTCAATGTCCAGCACCTCCCTCGTGACATGTTCAAAGTTCTTCCGGAGGTGGGAATTGAAACTCTCTCTGACAGGAGACTCTGCCAGATGTTCCCAGCAGACCCTCGCAATGCGTTTGGGCCTGCCAGGTCTGTCCGGCATCCTCCCCCACCATCGCAGCCAACTCACCACCAGGTGGTGATCGGTAGAAAGCTCCGCCCCTCTCTTCACCCGAGTGTCCAAAACATGAGGCCGCAAATCCGATGACACAACTACTACTTAACATGAAAATACAAACACAACACCATAGTGACCTATACAGTCCGCTCTCAATGGGATGGCGACTGATGAGATGGTTGTATCTTTCAGCACAAATTTGTGCTCCCCTTTAGTAGATGAATTCATCTTAATCCTCACTCCTCAGGTAAAAACGAGGAAAAAAGCATCTTGCCGCATCTTCCCATCTTTCCTTTTAGTCTGGATTAAATGTAATTTTAAAGTTCACCAACTTCTTGGCTTATGGCCACAACTTTCTACAATACAAGTACAATTCAAAGGTGATTCAGCAGCAGCAGCTCAGTATCAATCAATCAATCAATGTTTATTTATACAGCCCTAAATCACAAGTGTCTCAAAGGGCTGTACAAGCCACAACGACATCCTCGGTACAGAGCCCACATACGGGGAAGGAAAACTCACCCCAGTAGACATGTCCCCAACCGATGCACAGGCTAGCGGTCCACCCCGGGTCCCGACTCTGGACAACCAGCACTTCATCCGTGGCCACCGGACCTGTGCAACTCCCCCTCCATAAGGGAGAGGGGAGCAGAGGAGAAAAGAAAAGAAAAGAAACGGCAGATCAACTGGTCTAAAAAGGGAGTCTATTTAAAGGCTAGAGTATACACATGAGTTTTAAGATGGGACTTAAATGCTTCTACTGAGGTAGCATCTCTAACTTTTACCGGGAGGGTATTCCATAGTATTGGAGCCCGAATAGAAAACGCTCTATAGCCCGCAGACTTTTTTGGGGCTCTGGGAATCACTAATAAGCCGGAGTTCTTTGAACGCAGATTTCTTGTCGGGACATATGGTACAATACAATCGGCAAGATAGGCAGGAGCTTGACCGTGTAGTATTTTATACATAAGTAGTAAAACCTTAAAGTCGCATCTTAAGTGCACAGGAAGCCAGTGCAAGTGAGCCAGTATAGGCGTAATATGATCAAACTTTCTTGTTTTTGTCAAAAGTCTAGCAGCCGCATTTTGTACCAACTGTAATCTTTTAATGCTAGACATAGGGAGCAGTAGATAAATGTATTCTCACTATGGCTGAGGGAGCAGTGTAAGTGTCCTAAAATTTACTAAAAGTAGTTCCTCTGCGTAGGTTCTTACAATAACAATGTCGCCCTAGCTCTGTTAATATGCAGGTCATTGCATTTAAATAGAGCATTGTTAGCAGGTTTGGTTGTTTTTCTAGAGGGCTCTATAGATGACTCTTTGTTGCCGGCATTGTTAGTCGCCTCTTGCTAGCAAATTTTCACTATCTGGAACGCACAGAAAAGAGAAAGACATGTGCGTTCCTGTGGCACTTAGGGGTTTTGGATGAAAAAAGTGCAGTTATTCTTAATTATTACGGTAGGGTTTGATTTTAGAATTTGCTAATCTAATTTAAACCTCCAGGGTTCCAAATGTTTCTAGATATTGAATATATTGTAGCGGTTGATTTAAGGACATAATTCACCACACCTGTTATTTGACTTTGTCATCATCATGCACCGTACTGTTCTATTGTGTACATGACAATGTTGTTCTTTGTGTGCAGTTAAGAGCGAGTAATTCGGTGCGGCCCCTTTAAGTGGCCGTTAGTAGATTCTCACAAAGGTGGGGGTTTGTTGTTCCCGTGATATTTGAGTGTTTGTGATGAAAGCGTCCATTCTTGCTTGTGCTTTGAGGAATAAACGACGCACACGTTTTTGTGTGTCAACTATACTTCAAGTTGTCTAGCTTTCACGCTACGAGCACAACATTGGTGACCCCGACGCTTCACTGAACGGATTCAGTGATTTTTATCGACCATCTAAAGCTGCCCGAGTTCTGGGAAACTTCCGCAACCGCATGGTTTGCCCAGGCCGAGGCACAGTTTGCCCTGCGTGGTATCACCGAGGACGACACTAAGTTTTATTATGTCGTGCCCTCCCTCGGGAGCGCGACAGCGACCAGAGTGGTTAACGCCATTACGCACCCACCGGAGAGGAACAAGTACCTCACGTTGAAGGCTCACCTCTTACAGACATTTCATCTTTCCGACGCGGAGCGAGCTAATCGCCTTTTTTCGTTGCAGGGGCTTGGCGATTGCAAGCCCTCTGAACTAATGAACAACATGCTAGGACTCTTAGGTGAGCACAGACCTGGATTCTTCTTCGTGCAGTTTTTCCTGAGACTCCTGCCTACTCAGGTGCGGGCTGCTTTAGCCAACACCACCATTTCGGACTGCCGCGAACTAGCTGCTGAAGCTGATAAGTTTTTTTTAGCTTCCCAACCGGCCTATGTGGCTGCATTCCTTCCGGCTGAGACAGAAAGACCCGTGGCAGATTCTTCCACTCTCGCTGCTGCTGCTGCTGCTGCGCCCCCAAGGCGGCAACCGGATTCTGGACTATGTTTTTTCCACGCAAAGTTCGGGACCAAAACTAGGCGGTGACGTCCCCCGTGCAGTTTTCGTGGACCACCGCCGGAAAACGCCGGGGCCGGCGCTCAGCAGTGGCCATGAGCGTCGGCAGTACTGGCAGGCTGCTCTTCATCCAGGACTCCCTCTCTGGACGACAGTTCCTGTGTGACACCGGCGCGCAGAGGAGCGTCCTGCCAGCATCAAGGTTGGACATGCTGTCTGAGTCACATGGCCCCCCCATGGAAGCGGCCAATGGCAGCCCTATCCGCACTTATGGAATACGGTACGTGGAACTGTGTTTTGGTGGACAGCGTTTCAGTTGGAACTTTGTGACTGCTAAAGTGACGGTGCCGCTCATCGGTGCAGATTTTCTCTGTGCTTTCGGCCTACTTGTGGATGTAAAAAACAGGCGTTTGGTGGATGCGATTACGTTCTGCTCGTACAAGTGCAGTCTCAGCGCGACGAACTCCATCAGGCTTTCCAGCATGCTACCCACCGCAGACGTTTTTCTGCGCCTCCTCGCTGAGTTCCCCACCCTGGCGCAGCCCACGTTCTCGTCATCTACCGCCAAGCATGGTGTGGAACACCACATTGCCACCACGGGCCCCCATGCGCACGCACGAGCCCGGCGCCTGGACCCTGCTAAGCTCTCCATCGCTAGGGCTGAATTCGAGACCATGGAACGCCTCGGGATCATTCGCCGCTCAGACAGCCCGTGGGCGTCGCCCCTCCACATGGTGGAGAAGCCCGGAGGTGGTTGGCGGCCATGCTGTGATTACCGCAGACTCAACGACGCGACTACCCCGGACCGTTATCCGGTCCCCCACATACAAGATTTTTCCGCCAACCTCGCTGGGAAAACTGTGTTTTCTAAGGTAGATCTCGTCCGGGGCTATCATCAAGAGCCGGTCCACCCCTTTGATATCCCGAAGACAGCGGTCATCACCCCATTTGGACTGTTTGAATTTTTACGTATGCCTTTTGGCCTTAAGAGTGCCGCACAGACTTTCCAGCGGTTGATGGACTCTGTTTTACGTGATTTGCCGTTTCTGTTTGTCTATTTGGACGATATCCTGGTCGCGAGCACCTCTCACGGTTAAGGCTCTCCAGGAGTTCCTTGGCATGGTGAATTTTTACCATCGTTTCATTCCCCGGGCAGCTGACCTCATGCGGCCGCTGTATGATGCTCTTAAAGGAGCTGCTCCCAAGGACATGGTAGACTGGTCTGACGCGCGGCACAGTGCTTTTTTGGGGGTCAAGTCTGCTCTCGCTAACGCTACCCTGTTGGCACACCCATTACCCGATGCTCCTATTGCAATCACCACGGACGCGTCAGAATATGCTGTAGGTGCAGTGCATGAGCAGTGGGCGGGTGGCACTTGGCAACCTTTGGCTTTCTTTAGCAGGCAGTTGCGCCCTTGCGAGCGGAAATATAGCACATTTGACCGTGAGCTCCTTGGCCTCTATCTGGCCATACGCCATTTCCGTTTGTTGCTTGAAGGCCGGCCTTTCACAGTTTTTGTGGACCACAAACCCCTCACTTTCGCGATGGCTAAGACGGCTGAACCATGGTCGGCTCGGCAACAGAGGCACCTCTCCTACGTCTCAGAGTTCACGACGGACATCCAGCACCTTGCTGGTAAGAGCAATGTCGTTGCTGATTGCCTTTCCCGAGCCGTCGCGAGCGCTGTCCATGTGGGGCTCGATTTTGCACAAATGGCAGTTGACCAGGCCGATGACCCGGACATCCAAGCTTTGAAGGCTGCAGCCACAGGGTTACGGTTGTCTGAGGTCCCATTTGAGGACACAGGGGTTACGCTCTTTTGTGACGTCGCTACCGGTCGGCCACGGCCCCTTGTGCCCGCCATTTGGAGGCGGCGTGTGTTCGACTCCATCCACGGCCTTTCCCACCCTGGGAGGAAACCTTCCCAGCGGCTGGTTGCTGCAAAATTTGTCTGGCGTGGCCTGAAGAAAGACGTTAGGGACTGGGCTTCCACATGTGTGGCATGCCAGCGCTCAAAAGTGCACTGCCACACGCGGGCCCCACTGGCACCGTTTACGGTTCCGGAGCGCCGTTTTGACCATGTCAATGTGGACCTGGTCGGGCCTCTCCCGTCCTCACGCGGCTGCACATACCTCCTCACGATAGTCGACAGGACCACCCGCTGGCCGGAGGCAGTACCTCTGACGTCCGCCACCTCCGCGGAGGTGGCGCGCGCGTTCATTGGTACGTGGGTTGCCCGTTTCGGTACCCCATCGGACATATCATCCGACCGGGGCACTCAGTTCACTTCTGAGCTCTGGGCCGCTGTGGCCGAGAGCTTGGGAGTGAAACTCCACCACACGACGGCGTATCACCCGCAGGCCAATGGTATGTGTGAGCGATTTCACAGGTCCATGAAGGCAGCGCTTAGGGCGTCCTTGAAGGACAGCGCTTGGGTAGACAAGCTCCCTTGGGTGATGCTGGGGCTTCGGACTGCCCCCAAGGAAGACTTGCAATTTTCCTCGGCAGAGTTGGTGTATGGCCAGCCCCTGCGGGTGCCAGGTGACTTTATTCCTAGCACGACGGCACCTTGGTCCGCCGGTAAGCAGCGAGCTGCTCTCCTCGATGCCGCCAAGAGTTTTTCCCCCATCCCCACTTCTCAACACGGCCTTACGCCGTCTTATGTTCCCGCTTCCTTGAGGGGAGCAGCGTTTGTTTTTGTCCGCCACGACGCCCACCGCGGTCCCCTGCAGCCTCCTTACGATGGGCCATTTCGCGTCCTAGAGAGCGGAGATAAGCATTTTCTGTTGGACGTCTGAAAAGATCACGGTGGACCGGCTGAAAGCCGCCCACTTGGATCTTAGTCAGCCGGTTACTACGGCCGTACCCCCGCGCCGGGGTCGTCCGCCCGCTCTACCTAGGCCCCATGATAATGTTGTGCATCCTTCTACGCAGGCCCCCGGGACCTTAGACAGTACAGGTACCCTTCCGGTCCCCCCTACTGACTCCCCGGCGTTTGTACCAGTCCGGCGCACCCGGTCTGGTCGGCCCGTCCGTGCCCCTGTCTATTGACAGTTTGTTTTCCTTTTGTGATGGCGAATTCTGGGGGGGACGTGTGTAGCGGTTGATTTTAAGGACATAATTCACCACACCTGTTATTTGACTTAGTCATCATCATGCACCGTACTGTTCCATTGTGTACATGACAATGTTGTTCTTTGTGTGCAGTTAAGAGTAATTCGGTGCGGCCCCTTTAAGTGGCCGTCAGTAGATTCTCACACAGGTGGGGGTTTGTTGTTCCCGCGATATTTGAGTGTTTGTGATGAAAGCGTGCATTCTTGCTTGTGCTTTGAGGAATAAACGACGCACACGTTTTTGTGTGTCAACTATACTTCTAGTTGTCTAGCTTTCACGCTACGAGCACAACAATATAAACAAAAAAATTGACTGGGATGTGGTCAGAGCCTTTCAAATTAACAACCCTCAGTAGTTGTGTGGCCCTAACAACCACATAGAGCGTTTATGCCAAGAACCGGTGTTTCAGCGGGACATGCTCCACATTGGAATTCATGCATTCCCTACATCTCACCATGCATACAGTATGAATCCAAGGAATGTGAAGATGTCATGGTGAATTGAAGGAATCTTTTACATGAGTATAACCATTACACCAAATATATGCTATTCTTTTGTATTTAGTAATTTAAGAGAACTAAACAATCTAAAGTATGATTCATTAGGTTATCGTAAAAATACCCCCATAAAAAATACAATTGATTGTTTGTTGTGTGAAACATATATATCAAAGGCCTACTGAAACCCACTACTACCGACAACGCAGTCTGATAGTTTATAAATCAATGATGAAATCTTAACATTGCAACACATGGCAATACGGCCGGGTTAACTTATAAAGTGCAATTTTAAATTTCCCGGCAAACTTCCGGCTGAAAACGTTTCGATATGATGATGTTTGTGCGTGACGTCACGACGGCAACGGAAGTATTCGTACCCAATGTGTCACCATACAAACTGCTCTGTTTTCATCGAACAATTCCACATTCCTCATTGTAAATGTCCATTTCGCATTCTCGACTCTCATTTTCAAGAGGATATAGTATCCGAGGTGGTTTAAAATACAAATCCGTGATCCACAATAGAAAAAGGAGAGTGTGTGGAATCCAATGAGCCCTTGTACTAAGTTACGGTCAGAGCGAAAAAAAGATACACCCTGCACTGCCTCTAGTCCTTCACTCTAACATTCCTCATCCACGAATCTTTCATCCTCGCTCAAATTAATGGGGTAATCGTCGCTTTCTCGGTCCAAATCTCTCTCGCTCCATTGTAAACAACGGGGAATTGTGAGGAATCCTACCTCCTGTGACGTCACGCTACTTCCGGTATAGGCAAGGCTTTTTTTTATCAGCGACCAAAAGTTGCGAACTTTATCGTCGTTGTTCTATACTAAATCCTTTCAGCAAAAATATGGCAATATCGCGAAATGATCAAGTATGACACATAGAATGGATCTGCTATCCCCGTTTAAATAAAAACATTTCATTTCAGTAGGCCTTTAAATGACAAAATACAAAAATATATCGTAATTCAGTGTGACGTTTGTACTCATGTTTAAGAGTCATTCAATGCACATTTTAAGTATTTGCCTTCATTGGATTCATATGCATGTGCAGATAGGGTGCATGAATTCCAATGGGGAAGTTCACAGCAAATATTCTGTGCACAGTACTAAACAATCGTACTGTATATGCTTGCGGTGTACCCTTCTGCTCTATAATTTGATAATCCCCATGTTTCTGCATTTCCAAGAAGCTTTGAGGGATAGGGTTACACTTTTAGCATCTGGCTCAACATAGACTCCTAGCAAACAATTGGCATTTTTTGGGTTCAAACTAAATGGTTCTCTTTTGAATACCACGACTTTACCAACAAGCAGACCACATATGATCCATAACTTTAATTTCCTGAGGTGGATTAAATGAATGCAGACAGACAAGGCTAGTATAAAGCATCTGGACTGTGTTAACCCCATTTGTTGACCTCCCCCCCTTCAGTGAATATTTCTCCTGTTTGGAGTTGAGGCCGACTATCAGGAAGGAAGGTCACTTATCAGTCTTTAATTAGAGCCGGAGAACATCTATGCTTTCTAGAGAGCACTTACCGACCGACAGAGACTTGTTTTAAACAAACACAATTATGGGTAAATCCTGAGTTAATCCGCGGCGTAAAGATCAGAGCCACTGACAATGACAAAAAATGACTTCTCTGAGTGTTGCCAAGAAGAGTTTAGCCTCTAGATGACCTCGTTCAAAGAGCTAGGAGACATCCTGCTATGACCGGATGTGATGTTTGTTATGGCACAGTTCCATGTCTCCTTTGTCGTCACTGTTCCTCCCAGCTTTAATTAAAATCACATTTTATGGATTCTGGATTTGGGTGTGTGCGTGCATGTGTAAATTGAGTTTAGAATGTGCGTGAGTTTGAAGGCAGAGGTCTGCAAGCAGCCAGCACATATTTGCCATGCAAAGGCTGTCAACTGGCCTCAGAGAATTGGACAGATGAGAGGGCTCCATTTCTACCAAAACCAAGTGAGAACTAACATCTGTTTGACAACACACTTCAGCCAGCAGCTCTACAGCTGGAAACCTCTGAACCTGTACGGAAAGAGAGAAGATTGCGATGTTGGAAAACAGCGGAATGGAAAGCTCTCACTATGGCGTGTTCATCAGATGTGATGTCATCAAACTGTAAATGTAGTTTCCTTTTACATAACTCCAAAATGATCCCATAGGGAATAAATATATCAGCACACTGTGGCCTCGATGTCATGACAAAACATGTAGGAATCTTGAAAAAGCAATTAGGCAGTTTAAATCACAAGCTGTTTTCTTGCCACAAATATCTTTAATGCCATAATCTAGTTGGTGGGAGTGTTTACCATGGTGCTGCATTTGGCACTCATTCCAGTGCAGTTAATGGTCCCTCCTCATTGGGGGTGGAGGGCTGAGTAACTTACCCAGATTTAGGGCGTATTATTCAGACAACACCCAAGAATACCACAGGCATGGCGTAGGCTGATCAGAAACATGTGTATAGATCTCTATGTTTACACAGGTTATTTGATTAAACATCCATAGAAATGCAGAAAAAGACAGGAAGAAATGCTAAATACAGAGACGGGAAACACTGAGTCAAGGGACGTCTCACTTCATTACATTTTCTTTGCACTTCCTGCCCTGCCCTGTGTCAAAGCGTGTGCCATGCCTTGGCTGCAGCAAAGCAAAGAGCAACGGTTGTGGGGTTTTCTCACTCGAATAAACTTTTCAATCAAATGAAAAACCAAAAAAACATCTTAAACCCATCCCGTGCAGGCTGGAAATATGTATGCTTGTCATTTTGATGTCAAATTGAAATTCAAATAAACAATTTTTCATCACTTCTGGCATGTGCAGGTTTTACATCCACCTGCAAGCATTTTATGCTGTTTCTGTGATCTCCACATGGTTATTAGTGTGGTTTCTCTTGACACTCGCTTCACCACATTCAAACACATTCATACCACAGTGAGACACTTGATGTTGACTTTTTTATCTTTACTGACTAGGAATGTTCCTGTAAGGGATTTATGTTGCTGATTCTGATACCCATCATCCATGAGTGAGATCTGCTGATTCCATTACGGATGTCATGTATTAACTGTAAATGTTTCAGTTTATTTATGGTGAGTGCTATTGACAATTTAACAATATCAACACTATATTTAAACAAGTTCCTTATTTTTATTACATGTATTTATTTATACATTTATTTAGCTCAGTTACAGCTCATTTTATAGCTCAGTTACAGCTCATTTTATTACCTATTCTGTGTTATGTGTTTTATGTTGCACGATTGTACCAAGAAAAAATCCTAGTTTGTGAACCCGTTCTCAAACAATGGCAATAAAAACTATTCTGATTCTGATTCTGACATTCATTTGTTTGGGCAACTCAAAGTCAATTGTGCTCAATAACTAAACAAAATTTCAAAAAACGACTATTTATTGCTCATTGATATTATGTCTGCCCTCAAAGTCCTCCTGTGTCTAGCGATATGTTCTCTGAATTTGTAAACATTGACAAAAACAATTAAAGAATCATTCTAGTATCGATCATATACTGATACAACCCTTGGTGTCGACACCACCGATTTATGGATCGATCCTCCCTCTTACATGTCGTTTACTTCTGGCTGCTACAATGCTGGCACACCAACATTTGATGTAACATTATCCTCTCTCTAACTCTTATTAATCTATTTGTTAATTTCAATGTTTTTATCTGCTTACTTTCTGCTGCAAAATGGTTCCAGCCACACTTCTAAAACCCTACTAAGCACTTGGTGTTGTTTAAAGGGGTCATATTCTTTTTTTCTACATTTAAAACACTTTCTTGTGGTGCACATAACATGTAATGGGGGTTCTTTAGGAAACAATGTGCGTGAAAGATGTTTTACGGACGATCTTAAAGCCACTTTCTGACCTTCTCATCAGGATGTATCGTTTTGTGGGCGGTCTTTTTTACGGGCTTCCCCTTCAAATGTGTCTTCTCCCCATCAGCCATTCATCCATCCATCCATCCATTTTCTACCGCTTATTCCTTTTGTTGTAGTTTTTAGCGCTTTCATGCAGTCTACAGACATATATAAGTTAGAACCGTATGCTACTTTGTATTAGAAATGGCAACAGCAGAAGATGCATGTTAAAAGTTAAAGTTAAAGTACCACTGAAAGTCACACACACACTAGGTGTGGTGAAATTACCCTCTGCATTTGACCCATCTCCTTGTTACACCCCCTGGGAGGTGAGGGGAGCAGTGAGCAGCAGCAGCAGCAGTGGCCGCGCCCGGGAATCATTTTGGTGATTTAACCCCCAATTCCAATCCTTGATGCTGAGTGCCAAGCAGGGAGGTAATGGGTCCCATTTTTATAGTCTTTGGTATGACTCGGCCGGGGTTTGAACTCATCACCTACCGATCTCAGGGTGGACACTCTAACCACAAGGCCACCGAGCATGTACGAGCCAGTCTGCCCCACAACGAGAGGATAAGGAAAAATAAGGAACTTATTGGCCCTGAGATCGGTAGGTTGTGAGTTCAAACCCCGGCCGAGGTCCCGTAGCTAAGTTAGCTTCAATGGCGTCGTTAGCAACAGCATTGCTAGGCTTCGACAGGCGGCACAGCATTAACCGTGTGGTTACAGGTCCAGTGTTTGGTTCGGTGTCTCCTGATAGTAGTATTGTTTATCTTCTGTCTATCCTTCCAGTCAGGGGCTTATTTCTTTTGTTTCTATCTACATTTAAGCATGATGCTATCACGTTAGCTCCGTAGCTAAAGTGCTTCACCGATGTATTGTCGTGGAGATAAAAGTCACTGTGAATGTCCATTTTGCGTTCTCGACTCTCATATCCGAGGTGGTTTAAAAGACAAATCCGTGATCCACAATAGAAAAAGGAGAAGGTGTGGAATCCAATGAACCCTTTTACCTAAGTTACGGTCAGAGCGAAAAAAGATATGTCCTGCACTGCACTCTAGTCCTTCACTCTTACGTTCCTCATCCACAAATCTTTCATCCTCGCTCAAATTAATGGGGTAATCGTCGCTTTCTCGGTCCGAATCGCTCTCGCTGCTGGTGTAAACAATGGGGAAATGTGAGGAGCCCTTCAACCTGCGACGTCACGCTACTTCCGGTGCAGGCAAGGCTTTTTTTATCAGCGACCAAAAGTTGCGAACTTTATCGTCGATGTTCTCTACTAAATCCTTTCAGCAAAAATATGCCAATATTGCGAAATGATCAAGTATGACACATAGAATGGATCTGCTATCCCCGTTTAAATAAAAAAAATTCATTTCAGTAGGCCTTTAAATGATGCTGCTAAAATACTGTAACTTGACCTACCACTGATTTGTAACTCACCCTTTCTCTTTGAATTGCACTTGTATTTTAAATTGCTTTTCATTTAGTAATTTCAATTTTGTTATGTATTTTTAATCCTGTGTAATTTTAATTGTGGATGTTAAATGTGCCCTAAAAGAACGACAGATGAAAATTAGCATGGTGCTAAATCCTGGTGCAGCCATCTTTTTAATGTAACTGCACATTGTCCTTCAAATTAACAAATACAAACATATAGACAAGCCAGGAGCAGTCATGCTACAAGTTTACCTTGTCCTATTACTTCAGAGACTTAAGATCTTAAGAAATGCAGTTGATTTGTCGTAATGATGATTATTAGTCACTTCAGAGAGGGTCTCCACACTGTGTATGGAGATCCACAATTATCTGCTAGCTTGAAGTTAAGTTGATTGTCACACACACTAGTTGTGGTGAAATTTGTCCTCTGCATTTGACCCATCCCCATGTTCACCCCCTGAGAGGTGAGGGGAACAGTGAGCAGCAGCGTGCGCCACGCTCGGGAATCATTTGGTAATTTAACCCCCAATTCCCACCCTTGATGCTGAGTGCCAAGCATGGAGGCAATGGGTCCTATTTTTATAGTCTTTCTTATGACTCGGCCGGGGTTGGATCTCACGACCTTCCAGTCTCGGAGCGGACACTCTAACCACAAGACCACTTGTGAGCTTGCAGCCAGGGGACTAAAAATGAATACAATATTAGCCAGAGAGGATTGTCGTTTGTGATCGGCATTTAAAGAAATTATTATTATTGTTGTCCATGTTGTGGGAACCAGAATATTGGTAGCAGAAAGAAACAACCCCTTTTGTGTGAGTGGGTTTGAATGGGGGAGGGAGGTTTTTTTTGGGTTGATGCACTAGTTGAAAGTGTATCTTGTGTTTTTTCTATGTTGATTTAATAATTTAAAAAATAAATAAATAAAAATAAAAACAATTATTATTGTTGGCCATCACGTATCGGCCAATAATGATCTGTGGCCGATTGATCGGCACATCCCTGTTACTGACTTATGAACACCGTCCTTACTTATTTGGGTCTCTTTGCAGATGAAACACAGGATCTTTCGCTGGTAAACGGGCCCCTGCTGGCCCCGGGACCTTTGCCCCCTCTGACCACACCACCTACCCCACCAATGGACTCCCCATCCTTGTGCCCCCTCCTGGCCACGTCCAGCCCTTCCTCCTCGCCAGACTGCAGCCTCCCCAACTCAGAGCAGCCCCCGGTGTCAGGGGCCACGGGCAGCCCACCCGGCCCAGAGACGGAGGAAGACAAAGCAAAGAAGCTGCTTTACTGCTCCTTGTGCAAGGTGGCTGTCAATTCCTTGTCACAACTGGAAGCTCACAACAAAGGTGGGTCTTTAATTAATATCGTACATGCACAAAGGGCGTGAGACACACCTTTTGGCACATTCCACTCTCAGGGGCGCAGCACCGAATTCTGGGTGCCCATACACAAGACTCCTGAAGGGCTCCGTATACTCATCCAACATTACCACACCTATACATACTTGATATGTTTGATTGCACAACAACTAATAATTAATAGATTTGGTTAGAATCAGCTTTTTAAAACACATGCAATAACCTTATTTTTATTTTTTGTGTGTAAACATGCAAACAAAGTTAATATAAAGTAGCTGTAATATGAAATAAAATCATCTTACAATCTGTCATTAGTCACTTAAAGGGAAACTGCTCTTTTTTGGATATTTCACAATCATTATGAAGGACAAGAACACACGTCTTTTTATTTTTTAGGATATAAAAGATTAAAAACACTAAATTGGCCCTAGTGTGTGAATGTGAGTGTGAGTGTTGTCTGTCTATCTGTGTTGGCCCTGCGATGAGGTGGCGACTTGTCCAGGGTGTACACTACCTTCCGCCCAAATGCAGCTGAGATAGGCTTCAGCGACCCCCCGCGACCCCGAAAGGGACAAGTGGTAGAAAATGGATGGATGGATGGGAGATTAAAATTGCTTGGAAGATGCGGTTAATGCGAGTCACCGTTGTAGCCTTCAAAGCCCTCTAAAACAACTTCCAAACTCTTCTCAAAATTGTTATATACACACTGCAGGTATAAAAATAATGTAGTAACAGATACGTTCTTAACAATATGTAAAATAATATTTACCTAATTTTGGTCATTTTAGTTATTGCCGGAACACATTTCCTATGCGCATTTTTTCCCGTTTCCATAGGAGCGTACTTCTGACTTCCAACAAAAAATGTGTGTTCCTACTTCCGGATACAAGCACAAGTTTAAAAAAAATAAAATCATGGCAGACTTGATAATAGACAATGATTTTTGACAAATGAGGATTCTCAACCTTATTTTGAAGGTCAATATACGGAAGATGAACTGGTGCTTCTAGAAGCGAGCACAAAGGAAGAGTGAAACTTTGGAGCAGACAGAATCCGAGAGATTGAGGTAGGCGTGACTTTGATGGTGTAAATGTGGAGCTTGGAGCCACGCTATTTTGACATAAATGGATTGCTTACCCAGTCAACTTGAAAAATGTCCCTAGCCAGCTGGACCAAACGAACAAATGTCCATCGAGTGAGTTACTTTAATATTGGTCATGATACATGCAGCACATCACTCGTGTTATTTCAACTACAGCACATACACGGTTGAGCTAGCTGTGTACAAACAAAACATGAAATGTGGGCTAATACTTTACAGATACTATAATTTGATTTTTCATGTTTTTCAGTCAGTACAGATTGTTGTCCTATCGCATTGTTTTGTGTATTACAAACTCAAACGCGATTTGGGTGTAGACGTAGAAGATAGCTTAGCCGTGGTTAGCTATTACGGCTAACACCGAAGCAATGTGATACCAATGTGATACTTCGCTTGAAAAAGAGTTCCTCCGTGTCCGCTCTTACAAAAACAATGATGCTACAGTTTGGTAATTATACAGGTAACGGAACATAAATAAAATATTGTTGGTGGTTTTTGAATGCATGTTTAAAGTGATTTAGAGACAAAATGGATTGCTCCCATTAGCTGGATTTTGCTAGCCTTCTAGAACAAGCCAAATGTTATGTTAGAATGCAAAAAAAAACAAAACCTTTTGTCTTCCTGTCTCTTATAAGGATTGTGAACGATAAGCAACATTCCAAAAAAAGTGCAGTTCTCCTTCAAATATGATTATAAATCTATCAAGTGTTTATTTCCTTCAGAGTTTAGATCAGTGGTTTTAACCTGGGTTTGATCGAACCCTAGGGGTTCGGTGAGTCGGCCTCAGGGGTTCTGCGGAGGTCAAAACACACCCGACTCATCGTGTAAATACAAACTTCTCCTTATCGGTGTATTACGGATACGGCAACAGCTGACTGATTTGCAAGTGTGTAATTTGTTGTGAGTTTATGCACTGTGTTGGTTTTGTTCTTTGAACAAGGTGATGTTCATGCACGGTTCATTTTATGCACCAGTAAAAAAAAACATGGTAACACTTTAGTATGGGGAACATATTCACCATTAATTAGTTGCTTATTAACATGCAAATTAGTAACATATTGGCTCTTAACTAGTCATTATTAAGTACTTATTAATGCCTTATTCGGCAAGGCCTTATTATAACCCTAACCCTCTAACCATATTTGCAAACTTTAAGACCTCCGAATTCGGGAGATGGGGGGCGGGGGGAGGGGGGTGTTGGGGGCATGGTTTTTAGGAGGCGTGGTTGCAGGGAGGCGTGGTTGCGGGGGCGCGGTTGGGGGTGCGGGGTTGAGGTGCAGGCAGCATACCCCTTCCCCTTCGAGCTGTTATTGTAGCGTCCCGGAAGAGTTAGTACTGCAAGGGGTTCTGGGTATTTGTACTGTTGTGTTTATGTTGTGTTACGGTGCGGATGTTCTCCCGAAAAGTGTTTGTCATTCTTGTTTGGTGTGGGTTCACAGTGTGGGCGCATATTTGTAACAGTGTTAAAGTTGTGTATACGGCCACCCCAAGTGTGACTTGTATGGCTGTTGACCAAGTATGTCTTGCAGGGACTTGCATGTGTATGCAGAAGCCGCATACAATATGTGACTTGGCCGGCTCGCTGTTAGTATGGAGAAAAAGCGGATGAGACGACACGTTGTAGAGGACGCTAAAGGCAGTGCCATCACGGCACGCCCTCAATATTGTTGTCCGGGTGAAAATCGGGAGAAATTCGGGAGCATGGTTGCCCATACTTGCCAACCTTGAGAGGGCGTGCCTTAAGTTCGGCTGAAACTCAGGAGAAATTCGGGAGAATGGTTGTCCCAGGAGATTTTCGGGAGAGGCACTGAAATTCGGGAGTCTCCCGGAAAATTCGGTAGGGTTGGCAAGTATGACCCTGACCCTAACCCCAACCAAATAACCAGTGTTGGGTTAGTTACTGAAAACCAGTAACTAGTTACAATTACTAGTTACTTAATTTCAAAAGTAACGCAGTTACTAACTCAGTTACTTACATCAAAAAGTAATGCGTTACTGTGAAAAGTAACTATTTAATTACTTCTTTTTTTGTTCTTTTTTTTTAAAGCTCCCATTAATGCCCTTTTAGCCTTCATTACAATACTGTTATTGCACTGGAGAATAATACAATCTGTTGATCAACTTGACATGCATTTTTATTTTCATTTTAACATAATTAATGAAAAACAGTGCAACATAAAAAGGCTTTTCTCCTTTCTTTAAACTTGGACCAATGACCATTAATAAAAAACAACTTAAAGTGCAACATAAGAAGGCACATCATCTTCCTTGAAACATAGATAGTGAAATAAAGCCTGATGCTGCTGTCTTCCACACTTAGAGTCATGGATTGTACAATCCTTGTTTTCAGTGGCGGGATCATTGACACAGATGGTGAAGTTTCAGTGCTCAGTAGAGATGTAACACTTTTGAGGGGTTTAAGCACCTGGAGGACCTCCTCTGCCACTCTCACATCATCATCAGACAGGTTGATGATGTCTTTGACATTTTTCTTCAGGGTGTTGCGGGTCAATGCAGAGTATATAGCTGCCTGCTGCTCCAACATATCATAAGTGGAGTTCCACTTCGTTTGTACATCATGTATGAGCTTTATGAGTAGGCAGCTTTAGCATTTCTTGCTTTGTCTTAAGTACATGAGCAGCTGTTGTGCTAGGAAACCTCCTTCCTGATCCATCCTATTGACTGAGATGTGATGCCGAATTCACTACATGTGCAAAGCACCTATCTGTGGTCCCAGTCCTGCCTCATTCACTGCATTTATGTGATTTTTGGCATTATCACTTGTGACTGGGATATCTTTATCTTCCATTCCTCCACTGCTTGTGTCAGTACCTGCGCAAGGTGACTCTCGTAGAGGGGGCATGGCTGCTCATCTGCCAGTCTGCTGTGATGAAGTGAGCGCTTATAGTTCCCCTGGACGTCCACAAGTCTGTCGTAAGTGCAACAGATGATGCTCTGGATAGTTCATCCACAACTTTTTTCTTCTCCTGCTCATAAAGATCTGGCACAATCTTATCGCTGAAGTGGGTGCGCGACGGGATGTCGTAACGTGGCTCAAGCACGTTCAGCATGTGTTTAAAACCCTCGTTTTGCACAACGTAGTCTGCACCTATAAACACACCGATTAAATGGCGCGGGGCGTTCAAGCTCCTCCGTTACTCCGCTCGCCATGACCACGCTGTGTGTGGACTGAACGTGCATGCGAACAACCTTTTTGTTTTGTTTTATATATCAAACCGCGGATCACGTGTGTCCCTCCCCCCCACACCCACACCCAGACACACACACACGCCTCTTTTCTTCTCTCCGGCGTGTGACAGAGGAAGATTCAGAAGAACAACACCGCAGCGCATCAGTTTCTAGCCGATACTACATAAAAAATAACGTAAAATAACGCAGTAACGCATCATGTAGTAACGGTAACGGAGTTACTGAATATAAAAAAATAACGCGTTAGATTACTAGTTACCGCCGAAACTAACGGCGTTACAGTAACGCGTTACTTTGTAACACGTTAGTCCCAACACTGCAAATAACTCTAAATTAAGTCTTTATTACTTAGAATATGTTTCCCTAGTGTCCAAATAACTCTAAATTAAGTCTTTATTACTTAGAATATGTTTCCCTAGTGTCCAAATAACTCTAAATTAAGTCTTTGTTACTTAGAATATGTTCCCCATACTAAAGTGTTACTAAAGACATATAACTTTGTCTTGAATTTGAAAAAAAATAAACATTTTATTTTTCACTAAAGAAGGGTTCGGTGAATGCGCATATGAAACTGGTGGGGTTCGGTACCTCCAACAAGGTTAAGAACAACTGGTTTAGATATTAGCTGAAACACATAGGATTATCCTCTGTAAATCATGTGAATCATAGTAATACATTTTATGATTATATTATTAATAGTGCATTTCCTGGGGGCTAAGTCTCCCAGTGTCTTTGAAATCTAGTGACGCTTCTGATCTTAACTTTAATCGAGGGGTCCTTTAATGCACCACAGTTATGTGCAATGAGATGCAAATTCTCCCACAGATAGCTTTATTATATTTTTCCTTTCTTCGATCACCTCATATTTGTTCCAAAATGTTGGTGCTGTGTGTGATTTCTTGAAGGTGAGCTCTGATGACGTTATAACGTCTATTTTTAGTGAAGTGTCCAAAGCCGATATCTAGGTGGAACAAACCATTTTGCATGTTTGATAGGGGGTGTACGTATTGCCCTAGTAGTAATTATCGCTTCACTTTGAAGCCCCTGGTCACTATCCAGAAACTTGATTAGATTAATGCTTCAAACCTTAAGGTGACCCAGAAAGGAAGATCGATCATCAGAAAGCTGATCTGTTCGTCAGCAAGACGCTCACTCTGTGAAACTAAGACTTGCAGTATCTGCTAACACGCTGTCTCCTCAAAACTGATAGAATATTCAACATGCACATTTTCCCCTTTCAAATATTCATATTCCGTCGTGTCTCCAGCTGCATGTCACTTGCTTTCCGTAGCCGGTGGCCTCCCACTTGAAATTGTTCGCACATAAGTTAATATTTATGTGTAAGAAAAACACTGAGCTTGTGTTACTGTTGCAAAACTTCCCTTTCTCAGTCTGGGCCAGCTTTCAGCCTTCATGCCCTTTCTGTGACCCTATTTTGAGGGGATAGTTTGGATCTGTTAAATCTGACCATGAGCACTCTTGTGTGTGTTCTGTCACAGCTTTGCACACATGACTGGTATTTTACACCTATTCCACATGTACAATACTCAAAGGGTTCTACTAGTTTTCTTTATTGACTTACATTTTTCATTCTTACATCGCAAAACAATAAATAATATCGGAACTGCCGTAACTTTAGTTTTCAATTTGGAGTTCAATTCAAATTCCTACTTTTTTGTTTATTTTACTTTTTTTCAGTAGTATTCTCCAGGGCAAGGGTGACAAACGTACGGCCCGTGGGCCAGATCAGGCCCGCGAACAGGTTTATCCGGCCCGCGAGATGAGATTGCTAAGTATAAAGATTAGCTGTTTTTTGATGAAAGAAACTGCTGTTTTTAAATATGTCCACTGGATGTCGCAATAGCAATTCTGTTAGGCAAGCAAATGGTACACAGTAAAGCGTGGCTGCGGTTCTTCCCCCTTGATTAAAATGAAACGTAAAATCTGCCCTTTATACGTCTTCTGCTTTGAACGTGTCATTATTTGGCACCCAATTGCCCCAAAATGCTTCTGTTAAAAAAGAGAAATGTGAACACAGAGTGTAACTTAAAACCGCTTCAAAAAAGGTTCATTAGAATTATACACAAAGTGTGCTACTATGAACCTAACAATCCATTATTTATAAGTTCTAATTTGTTAAAATTTTCAGATATTGTGTTTTTAAAACAATGCAAATTATGTTTCGAGTAAAGAACAACAGCCTTCCAGCTTGTATTCTTAGGTTATTTAAATTAAGAGGAGAAAACTATCATTTACGGGGGATATCAATTTTTGAAATAGGTAAAGTAAGAACGAATATAAAATACAAATGTATTTCAGTTTTAGGAGGTAAATGGTGGAACAAGCTCAGTGATGAGTTGAAGACATGTAGTTATTTGTTAAGGTTTAAGAAAGCCTTGAAAGGTGAAATAATAGAAAATTATAAAATATAGTAACAATTACTTTCATCCCATGGATTTTTTGAACGTTGATGTTCCAGGTAACCTTATTTTCAGTGAAGGTATACGACAGGCAAATATAAGCCTTGGCTTCAGCCTATTCCTTTTCGGTTATTCTTTTTCTTTTCTTTTTGTGTGTAAATGTGTATGATTGTTAAATATGTATAATCTGTACTGTTAATTTGATCACACAAAATGGTTGATTATATGACCGAAATAAACTAGTTTCATTCATTCATTTGAATCATTTCTACCTCTGTTTGTAGGGTTTGTTGAACTAGCTGGATATGACAAATGAGGTATTTAAGACAGAGAAGAGTTTTTATCTCTTTATTATTTAATTTTTTCAATCCCAGACAGGCTGTGACTTAGTTTTATGGCTTTGTAGATACACTGAGACAAAGTGTAAGTTCATTGTATTCTTCATTGTGTTTTTGAAACTAAATCATTTTTTTTACTCTGAATTTTCAACTAACTTGGAAGTGTTTAGTCAAGAGGGTTGTGGAGAATGTCGATCTTCTATTTTTTGCCAAAGTAAAACAAAGAAAACAATATGATATTGTCTTTATTTTTAAGTTACCATGCCATGATTTTACAAGTCCGGCCCACTTGGGAGTAGATTTTTCTCCATGTGGCCCCTGAGCTAAAATTAGTTTGACACCTATGCTCCAGGGAGTAACTTATTTTTGTACAGTACAGTTAATTAAACATTGACAGTTTGAGTATTTACCCTGTATTTATTTGGAAACAATTTGAGAACCAACCATTTTCATGAAAAAGATTCGGATCCCTTTTAGCGATGGAAGTATACCGATTAAATGTTCGTTAGAATGACGCATGAAAATAGATCCCGCACCCTGTGAGCCTGATCTACCAAAAGTTTGCGTTTAGAAAAATGTGCAAAACTAATAGTGCACGTACAGTTGATCTACTAAGCTTGTGCGCAGAGGATTGCATCTGTTAAAGAAGCAAAATAGAGAGTTGAGTCTATTTAGCTTGTCTGTCTTCATGCATATGTAGAATGTAGGCTGATTATCTGAACACACACAATACCGGGAGGGAAAAATGCAGATATAATAATTTTGCGCTCACAATGCGATTTATCAAAGCTAAAACTGTTCTGCGGCCACTGTTTTGTGTTTATACTTTGTACGTCTAGAATACCTGGCAGTTGCACCCGAATGCATGTGAGAAAGGAGGAGATTGCGGTGCAAAGACAAATGATTGAGAGAGATATTTTTGTCTGCGCGTGTCAACATACTGTATTTGTATAACGGGGGCCAGCCAGTGTGGCTGCGCAAGGTGTACGTTAGTAAACCTCACTCCCGGACAACTTCAAGAGTAGTGCTGGCGGCTGGTCTGCCGAGTGGTCAGCACACATGCCTCTCATATTAACCACCGCGCCCCCATGCAGAATGCAGTAAAAACAAGGGGCAGCACCAGCTGGGTTAAATTTGGACTGTCGGAAATAAAACTAAATTTAAACATATTGTCTATTCAGCAATTTCATTTTATGGCTGCTGGGTGACTTAAGGGGCTAATTAAAACAAATTAAAGTCATTTGTTTTGGTCTGTTGGTGTTTTTTCAAAATAATGTTCCTTTTTTTATATATTGGAAACAATTATAGTATACCTTTTGTATGAAAAAACATTTTGCAATATGCATTTTCTTGCACTGGATCATGTAAGACGCAGCATCACAACACCACAGCGCCTCCCAGAGTGCACCTTCACTGTGCTAAAAGTAGGTTCTGTTCTCCAGATTGCGTTTCCATATAGCCAGATGAAACGCCACACGTTGGACCATTAAATACCCCTAAATGTCATAAATGTGGAGGGAAATGAGTGTCTCCATGGTGACACAATAACTTCATTTAAATAAGGTGGTCTATATCACTAGTTATCAATTATACACACAGTCTTAGTAAATTGCCTGCAACACACCTGCTGATAGAGCACACAATTTTGGAATGTTCACACACTAATTACAACTTGTTATTTGGCTTTCAGTAGATCAGGCCGTATGCACAGTAACTCCAAAAATGATACCACAATATGAAATCCAGCCCCCTTGAGTGACATATTACTGTTGAAACTCAATGAGGGGAATAATCTGGAATCAATGACCCCGTGCATTCCCCGAAATAAAACTGTGCATGTTAGCAGCTACGGGATCTAAAAGTAATCGTGTGAAGACGTGAGGAGCGAGTACAAAAGAAAAAGCTAGGAAAGGAAGTGTGTGTAATGCTGTTACAGATTTGCTGCAAAGGTTTTCTGTCAACACATTGGCTAAGTTTGTATCTACATAAATGTTCGTTGTCTGTGTTGGTTTCCACATGTCAGTCGACCTTTCAATGACAATAAATCCATCTATTTTCGGACCAAAATAGAAGAAAAGCGAAAAGAGACACCTCAAGAGAGCATTTCTGTCCTTGAGTGAATGCAGTCATGTAGTCTTCCTCCTCCTCCTCACAACTTCCATGCCCCAGAACCCCCCACCAACCTAACCCTCCATCATTCTGTAACCTTAACTCTGTTCAAAGGCCTTTAGGAGAGTGAAGTCTGAGCCAATGGCTTTCCTTCAAGAGTAGAGGGCATAGCATGGAGGGACTGTGGACTTAAAGTGTTGATGTGGAGATATGATGTGAACATAAGCATGTGATAATCGTCACAGACACACTTTTTGACACAAACTGTTTGTCAACAACATGCTAGAACATCAGAATTGTAACCTGTAACATGTAACCTTACCTTTGAAGCATTTTTTTCTGATGCTCTAAATATTTCATTTTTCATGTCCGAATGAAGCATCAACTGGTTAATTGTGCGACATATATATATATACATATATATATATATATATATATATATATATATATATATATATATATATATATATATATATATATATATATATATATATATATATATATATATATATATATATATATATAGTATTTACCATTAATTAGTTGCTTATTAAAGTAACAAAGACTTAATTTAGAGTTATTTAGACACTAGGGGAACATATAAGGGTTAGGGTTAGGGTTACTAATAGCAATAATTCTGAGGTTATTGAGGAGAGACTCTTAGTTAATGGCTTATTAATTATTAATTAATTAATTATTATTAATTAATTATTAATATTAATGGCTTAAGGCCATGCAGAATAAGGCATTAATACGTACTTAATAATGACTAATTAAGAGCTAATATGTTACTAATTTGTATGTTAATAAGCAACTAATTAATGGTGAATATGTGTTCCCCATACTTAAGTGTTACCATATTTTTTTTTCAAAAACAGAATTAGATTAAATCATAAATCACACAATTACAACAATAGCATAATAGTTGTAGTGCTGATTTGCCACACACATTTTGATAAATACATAATTATGAATAGACCACATGTCTCTCTGGAACCATTTGTGGTTTGCAGTAAAACAGTTTTATGGGTTCAGTAATGTCATTGATGCATGCACATGTGGGACACTTTTTTTTTCATCTTCCCTTCAATTGAACATCAATGGACTATTTTAAAAATAATAACATGAAAGAGGATATTGAGTTCATATGCTGTTGCTCACCTGCTGCACAGCTGTGTGACTGGCGGCCTCTAGTGGCCATATTGGAGTACTTCGTCATACACAGTCTGCAGCACTAATACCGCCCTTAGATCTAGATCTGACCAATCTAAGTCTATGAGCACGAACTGATGAAGCCTACTCGGATGAGAGGCGAAACGTCTTCTAAGACAAACCACACAGTCCAGTTGCGATCGATTGAATGCCCTGATTTAGAGTCATCTAGCATTAAAAACTGCACATGATGTGGTAACAGTCAATGGTATTACTGACCTGCATATGTGTGTATGTGCAGGTACCAAACACAAAACCATCTTGGAGGCGCGGAGTGGGCTGGGCCCCATCAAATCATATCCACGCCTGGGCCCCAAGCCCAGTGGAGAGCAGGGAAGTGGTCCGGTGGACCCAAACACTCAGGAAAGAACCTTCCACTGTGAGATCTGCAATGTGCGGGTCAATTCTGAACAGCAGCTCAAACAGGTATGTGAACAAAGTTATATCAAAAATATGTTTACGTATGGACAAGTCTTTAGCCATTAGGGGCCCAAGGCAAACCTAGTGATTGTGGCCCTCCACATAACAAAAAAAAAATGGATAGATGTTGATAGTCCAACTCATACTGACTGTTGTACACAAGCTATGGAAAGTATATCAGTAGAAAAAAATGCATTTAGTTTAGATAATAATGAGTCATACATTGGAATATGGGATCCATTATTTAAATGTGTTTTAACTATTAAATAAACCTAAAATATGACTCATTTTATCTTTGTGGAAAATATTGGCCATCCATCCATTTTCTACCGCTTGTCCCTTTTGGTTGCTGGAGCCTATTTCAGCTACAATCGGGCGGGAGGCGGGGTACACCCTGGACAAGTCGCCACCTCATCACAGGGCCAACACAGATAGACAGGCAACATTCACACTCACATTCACACACTAGGGCCAATTTAGTGTTGCCAATCAACTTACCCCCAGGTGCATGTCTTTGGAGGTGGGAAGAAGCCGGAGTACCCGGACATAATGTGTTGTCAAGCTTATGAGATGCAATGCAAGTGTAAGATACTGTGACACTATTGTTCATTTTTTAAATGTTTTTATTTTTTTTATAAATGGCTGTGATAATGACGTCAATGAGGGATTTCTAATCACTGCTATGTTGGAATTTTTATTCAAATTGATACTGTTGTTGATATTATATTATTTGACTACTTTTGGAGTGTTTTGTGTCATGTTTGTGTGTCCTCTCAATTGCTCTGTAGATTGCTATTCTGAATGTTGCTGGGCCGGGTTTGGTTTTGGAATTGGAATTGTATTATAATGGTATTATTGTGTATTATTTTGTTGGATTGATTAATTTAAGAAAATAAATACAATAAAATTTAAAAATTAAAACAACAACATGGTAATTTACCATATGTTGTGAGGAACTACCAAGGCGATGAGTGTCACTGATCCCAACATGTTTACTGTAATTGACAAAAACATTATTCAAAATGTAATATAGTGTAAGCAATTCTTTAGCTAGCTATTATTGTAGAAGCCAGAAGTGTGTGACTAGTGGGAAAAAGCGTAGATTTTTTGTTTAATTTTTACGGCTGCAATGTTGGAACGGGGGACGAAACTGTTGACAATAAAGTTGGGCCTTTCTACGAAGATAGCCCTACATTTTACCAGACCCTCAGTTACAATAATTTACTATTTTGAGCACTTCAGTATTTAAATATCCAATATTTGTAATGAAAATCATCACTTACTTCACCTCTGCATGCTGACATGCAGCAATGCTGCTGCTGATTAGTGCTGCTGTAGAGCACCTACATCCGGTGTCAGTGAGAAAAAAAGTTGCCACATCGAGTAGTTTGATTAAAAAATTAAAAAATCAAACTTTAATTGCACAAATTAAGGCAAGACTAAATAGATACCGGAACTTTTTTTAGGAGAAGAAAACTGTATAAATTGTTTTTATTAGACGTTTGGGATCCACAGGTAACTGTTTGCTTAATTGTAAGTCTGCCCCTGATCTGGCCATTATACAGGGAGTGAATATAGAAATAAAAAGGATTTAGAAAAAATGATGTCCAAATTAAAATGCTTTGTCTGCTGTCTGCTTACCTCTGTGGTAAGTCAAACAATTTTTTGTGCACCAGGGCACAGTCATTCTGGAACAGAAAGGGCGTGTACCCACCAAAAAGCTCCTTTAATAAAGGTTCAAGAGGAACAAAAGGACCCAGCCCAAACCGTATACCTGTACCAAGATTTTTGTCCTTGTGCTTGACATATTTGTAAAGTTCTTTAATGATGATGAATCATTTGAAAGAACAGATGTTATAGTAATATGTTTAATAAAGACTAATAATACAAGTAATGTGTTATTTGTTGGATTTGTTTTAGCACATATCAAGTCGAAGGCACCGGGATGGCATGGCAGGCAAGCCAAACCCTCTCCTCAGCCGGCACAAGAAGCACAGGGGAGCTGATCTAACGGTAACATTTCTAGCAAGTCTTGCTATACATTTTTTTTGTGTGTTAATCTGAACTAAATTGAACCATAAAACTTCTCAATCAAGCATAATCAAACATTGAATTATGGGCCTGATCTACAAGTGTCTATTAAAACATGTGCAAACTTGATTGCACAGCTGATCTACCAAGTCTGTGTAGAGCAGATTGCGTCTCTTAAATGAGCAAAATAGAGAGCCCTATCAATTTATCGTGTTTGTTATAAGTGGAGGAGATGCTGTATAATTATTTATTGCTGACGCTGTGATTTATCAAGACTGAAACTGTTCTGCGGCCTCTGTTTAAAAAGATCAAGTCCCTTTCTCTGAGTTTTGCGTACAAAAATTTATTTTGTAAAAGATAGTAAACAACATTAAACTGCATATAGGTTAAGCGTTCTTCAGCACACAGATGCCACACAAAAGTTCCTGCAGGTCAAAAGTTTCCTTCGTGTTTTTTTTTTTCTCTCTTTCTCTCCGTTATCAAGTTTGCTGTAACAGAAATATGCAAGAAATGGGAAATACACAAGTCGTCTTTGCCTGGCGGTCGTGTGTTCCAAAAAATAGTTTTAAGAACGTCAATAACTGTGTTCAACCAATCAGCGGTTGACAGCACAGCCCGCCCCCTCAAAAGTTCCAGTAACCTTCCTAAAGTCCCACCAAGCTGGCAGGAACTAAAATAGTTCCTAAAGAAGTAAATCTACCCAGTTAGTTAGTTTTGGTGGAAACACAGTTAGAACTCATGGTTAATGGGAAAGTTCCTGAAAACGTTTGTGCGGTGGAAAAAGGACCTATAGTTAGTAAAGTTTTTTTTTTTTGTTCCTAATATTTATTCCTGTTCTATTTGTGTTTGCGTAGCAGAAATTAATTGAGAAATTAATTCTCACTCCTTTGTGCTATTCAGCCCTCTCTGACCTTCTCCAAGGATCTCACCAAAGCTTTGGGGGCAGGCCTGCTGCCCAGTCCCTTGGCTCTTGCTGCGGCAATGGCTGCGGCCGCTTCCAGGAACCCACTGGCTCTCCGTGCGGCACATCCCACACCACACCCGCACCACCCGCACCACCCGCACCACCACCTGCTGCAAGGACCGCCTCTAAGCCACGCCATCCTGAGACCCGCCCCTGGGCCCATACGCACCGCCCACGGGCCCATCCTCTTCTCCCCTTACTGACATATCACACCATCTGACTTGGGACTGGTTGGGATCAGCCTCTCCAAAAGCACACTGTGAAGATACAAACATGATCCACAGACCGCAACTGATCCAAGCTTATTTAAACATGTCCTGGGGGAGGAAAGAAGGAGAACTTCAAGTCTCTCGTATTTCCCTTTACCTGAAACCCTTTCTCCATTTCAAAGACTTGCGAGTGACCTGCAGAAGGAACGGGCAGAGAGGAGATATTCATTATTATCCATTGAACTTGTACATCCTGTCGCTGTAGCCAGACATGGTTGCTTGAAGAGCTACAGAAGACGCACCATCCAAACCACATGGACCATATCATCATCATTCTTCTGCCACCATAAATCATCAATGTGCTCTTCTCATCCTATGCACTTAAAAAAAAAACAGAGACGGTGATGTTTTTTCAGTGGTGTAGTTTTGTGTGCACCACATGTACTAATGGTGGTAGGAAGTACTGCATATGACCCACAACAATGTAAGTAATATTTGCAGACAGGCAGGTGGAGAACTCTCTTGTGAGAAGGTGAGGTGAGAAGAGTGTTAGCATGGGTCATTGGATGGTTGCATGCAGAAACACACACAAATCTATGTTTTAAAATAGATTGCAGTGAAAAAAAAAGCATTTCCACCAGGCAGATCTGCAAACCTCAGTATCAGTCAAAGAAAGGAAGCCTCAGCAAGGCCCGAAACGAGAGCAGTTTGGGACATATAGGAGAACTATCGGTGTTTATATGACGCTGGTTGACTTCTATAAAAACATACATGTTGAGCTTGTACACTGTATTAATATGATTGCTTCAGAAGTAGAAAACAACCTGTTTTTTTAAGTGCAGTAAAAATATCCCTTATTTTCACACTAATGCCCAAATGGTTTTTGGCTGTATGCTTTTTAGGTTATCAAATGCATTTGGTAGCGCATAGTGTACTAAGCATTTAAGATACCTAAGAATAGGGGTGTCCCGATACAACCTTTAGACTTCCGATACAAACACAGATGTGGGAGCTTTGAGTACTGGCCGATGATCAGATACGATTTTAGCACAAATCATTCATACATGTGTTGTTTTGTTGTGTGGAATGTTAGAACATGTTTGATCACGTTGAATTACTCAGTTTAATCGCGTTGAATTACTCAAATAGAGAGCAATGGTAGGTATGAAACACACTAACCATATGATAGACTTACAGTAGGAAAGGGATTCATATGGCCATATTCCTGGGTGGATCTCGCGTGAGAGGAAGGTGGGGGGGTTAATCATTTTGCCATACAGTCTTCTGAAAATGATGGAAAGTGCCGCTCTCCATAGCAACTGACACTGCGGTCAAAGTTGGTAATTGCCACAAAACAAATTTTAAGATATTCAACACTCCCCTGCCGTCTGGGGGCTTAAGTGGATAGTGCACCTTCCAATTTGTCACGTTTCATGTGTCAGGTAAACCATGAAGAATCCCCTTCCTATTGTATGCTCTCTTTAAGTTGAAGTGGAGGGGTAATTTGTTTTTTAGTAACACCTAATGGCAACAATAATCAATTTCAGGTTTTGATGCAGTCAATTGAATGATGTGGACACGTTTGTTACTGGATACCTTTTAATACACTTCTACCATGGAGAATTTGTATCTAAGTAAAACAATACGTATTTGATAATTGTTTATATTGACAAATGTGTTGTTTTAGACTGCTATATTGTTCATTAAGTCTTCGAAGGACACTAATTACGTATGTCTAGCTTTTACGCTTACGTGTGCTAAGGTGTTGTGTAGATGCTTGCCCTTAGTAGCCTAACATATAGCCTACCATGTTTACCTTTTCAAGATTCAAGAGTCTTTTTAGTCATTTTGCAAACACAATGACAGTAAAAATATTTAAGTGACTTTACTGAAATACTAGAAAAGACCAACATTGTGTGCTTATTGGAAGACATTTAGCTGTTAACTAGGCTTTCTTTGCACAAGTAAACGAGCTACAGGACTGCTAATATCAGACCAATATCTGACCCCAATATCGGATCGGGACACCCCTACCTAAAACACTTTCCTTTGTGTTTACGTTCTATTTGTGGTTCTATGGTTATTATTATAATTTCCCTATTTACAATAACTGGTGTCCTTTTGTGGTGGTCTCACACAAAGTTTACACTTTCGAGGCATATTTTTCCAGAATTATTTGTTTATAACTACTCCCTGTCATAAGACTTCAAATGTTCCACTGTCCTGTGAGTGCTGTAATAGAGCCATGATGATCACTGCAAATACTACACATTAGGGAGAGTTCACATCGGGCTTTCACACAGCAAAAACCTGTCACTAACCTCTCATGAACCCAGGTGTTCAATCATTGATTCACACTGTGGGTGGTGCGGCTCAACCGTGTGTGCGCTAACGTAACCAAGCTGTTTCTGTGTGCAACATCACATCTGGGTCCTGCAGGGTCAAACTTTTGTATGACGCCGTTATCTGTTCCAGCACTTTCACATTCTCTCGCTACTCACCTTCCTGTCAAAATTGCACAAAGGCTGCATTCACACTGCAGGGTATGACGATAGCCCAGAATGATTTTTTTTATTGAATCATTACCCCAAAAACTTCAATGTATGGCTAAAGTGAACGGAAAGTGTCACAGCGATGGGACCTTAAGTTCTACTATAATTTAATAACGTCTAAAACTGGTTCTCAAATTTTTTCCCCAAGTACCACCTCAAAAACACTTGGCTCTCCAAGTGCAACCATGATGACCAACATACAAATGCGGTGGTGTAGTAGGCCTAACTATTCATTAAAAACAAGGCAGAGGTTTTATTTAGCAAGTATATTTAATATGTTTGGCCACTGTAACATTACACAGTTTGAACAGTAACACCGTGTTTGAATATTTAATTAAGTGATTATTTGGCATATCACTAGATGGAGCCAAAGTTTGAGAATCCCTGTTCTAAAATATCATATTATTGCCACTGACGGTTTTCTGCGACTTTGTCCACAATTTACTTTTGCACCCTGATCGTTCAGACTGCTATCACATCAGATCCATTTCTGATAGCCACATACAAAAAGGCCTTAGTCGGATTAAAACATCGGAATTACACTGTTAAGTTAAAGTACCCATGATTGTCATACACACACTAGGTGTGGCGGAATTATTCTCTGCATTTGACCCATCACCCTTGATCACCCCCTGGGAGGTGAGGGGAGCAGTGAGCAGCAGCGGTGGCCGCGCCCGGGAATAATTTTTGGTGATTTAACCCCCAATTCTAACCCTTGATGCTGAGTGTCAAGCAGGGAGGTAATGGGTCCCATTTCACATTGATGTGAAAAAAGCAGATACTAAGAAAATCTGAATTGACCTGCAGTGCGAACATAGCTATAGAGCAGTGGACACATTACTTTTGGCAATCTAATGCTAGGAAAAAAGCATTGGGGGGGAGGGGGGGTGAAAGCCAAAAACATCCATCCATCCATCCATTTTCTACCGCTTGTCCCGTTCGGGGCCCATCAATGGAGTAATGATTGAGTTGAAGCCAGCTCAAAATATTCCCTTACAAAATTGAGAGCCATGACTTTTGTTTTCTTTCACAAAGACTGCTGAGCACTTTGTTTGATTTTAGACTGGTTTGAATTATTTCATGCATTAAGACAAGCAAAAAAAAAAGTCAGCACGATTTAATAGTGTAGGTCGTAAACACAAGGATGAGAGTGTTGATAACCCACAGACTTGTAAAGGAGTCACAACTGATGACGCAACTGAGCTATGGAGATGTACACTGTGCCCTTTTATTTAGAAACTGAGCTCTAATGTCTTACCTTTTGTCTGAATATTGCAATGCAATGAGCATTTTTGTATCGTTATCATTGTGACATGTCTGGAAGTCAAACATGTAAACTGGCAGCCGGCAGACAGACTTTTCGGTTCTTCCATAAGTCCTCCTGAGGGCGGACTGAGAGAGAGAAATGTGTTTTTTAGGGGTCGACCCTTCATATTAAAGGGCCTTTGTTTTGCTTGGGGGTATCTCTGCTTTTGGGAACAGGGTACAAAATGGAGAGACGAAAGCTATAGACTCGTGTCGTTTGTTCTGTGAGGAACATTTGCCATGCCATTACTCCAAGAAGAGGCTGGCCTTGTGGTGTCCACCATTGTGCTCTTTTGTTTTTTGTTGCAGAGCAGAAATCTTCTTCATGAGTCCGTTTCGCAAGTGAGGAACTATTCCAGGGTCTGTGCTCTTCTTCCTGTTGGTGTGTGTAACATATGTGTTCTAGTGTGTGTTGGGACTTGCTCGCTACCCATGTCGTCGCCACCTGGAGTTATAGAGTGGCCTAACGCAGTATGGTACATGGGACCTTGATCCCGTGTACTGCAATCTGGCCTGTCCGAAAGGTTTGAAGCATTCATCATCATTATTCACACGTGGGAGAAAATATATTAGATTCCTATTTTCAGAGCAGGTGTTCCATGTTAGCTGTGTTTCGGCGACTAGCCTTAGCCTTATTGTGCCCTCCGCCTCTCCTGCAGCAGAGAGCGAGAGAGAAGAGAGGCTATGATGTACGTTTGTCTTGCCAACAAAGTTATTTTTTTGAATTTCATCGTCAGATGGACAAAGAGTTTGTATAGTGAACTGTAGCAATACCTGACTCATTCTGGCTACTCTTGTTTATTGCAATAAGAAAATGAACAATACATGTGTACGTGAGTAAATCATTATTATAAATGTAATTTAAAAATGACAAACTTTATGGTAAACAAAGTAGGTATCAAGAGAAACCATGGTGGAGAAAAGTAAATGTCAATAAATCATTAATCAAATAAAAAGTGGGTAATTGTCATTGAATATGTCTCCTTCCCATCTGTCCATCTAATCAACTATCCATCCATGCATTTTCTACCGCTTGTCCCTTTTGGGGTTGCCGGGCGTGCTGCAGCCTATTTCAGCTGCATTCGTGCAGAACCATCTACTGTATTTACAGCAGGGTATTTTCATTTAGGGCCGCTGGTAAGTGTGAATATATATGAATGTTAATGTATAATCAATCGCCTCATATAATATAAGACAATTGCCTATGCATTTGATTATTACATTTTTTTAAGTACAAATTGATGGACACCTTGCTTGGAAATCATAAGTCAGGGTGACAAGTGACACATACAGATTTTTATTCTAACATAAAATTTTTGGAATATATGTTAATTTGATGTTTTTGCATGATCAGATTCAGTAATATTAAAATTTATAAGACATGCAATTGTTTGAAATGCATGCAATTTTTGTTTAAAAAATTACAAATACATTTAGTAGGAAAAATAAAGTGCTTTATTGACGCACATTATTTCCAGACATTATGGTGGGCAATATCCGGGCTCAGGGCCTTGAGTTTTCACGGTAGCGCATATTTGCTGTTGGCGTGACCCCAGGATGCAAAGACTGTGGGCGAAGTGCAGAAGAGAAGGTATTTGATTTGGGACAAGGCAAGCGAACATCAAAAAGTGCACCATAAAGATAAGTCAAAATAGACAAAAACAAACCGGTGTCTCATGCGGTAACAATGAGAGATAAACCCTCCTGATTAGTGATCAGAGGCAAGAGAGGTCCCCTGATCACTGATCAAGAGCAGCTGTGAAGTGGGGAAGTCACTGCAAGACATAACCAAAACTGGAATTGGAAACAAAAACAAGAGCGCGCGCCAGGAAGAAACACTAAACACAGGAAAATACCAATAAATCTGTCACACAGCTCATGACATGACATGTATGACACATGTGATCTGCAGTATCTCACAGAAGTGAGTAAACTCCTGACATTTCAGCCACTATTGTCATTTATCTTCTGAAGTTTCCCAAATATTGCTACAGTATACGAGTCGCATCCTCTAAATTATGTCCAAGTTTTACTTATACATTGTCCCCTTGGGATGTACTTTATTAAAATGGCAACTGAAATTTGAGTTCAGTATATATATCTACAGTCGTTTTGTTTCTGTGTTTTCATGCTGAATTATGATGATGGAAACAAACACCTGTTGTTTGGAGAATGCATAACCGTCTGACATTGGTCCAGTCAGAATCAGAATCAGAATCAGAAATACTTCAATAATCTCAGAGGGGAAATTAAGATTTTCAGCACAATCCCATTCAAGAGCAGACAAACATTACAGGGAGACAGAACAGGATCGCTGACGGGTCTGCCAACTTCGGCGCCCCTTACAAAAAAGGTGAGAAACAGGTAAACGCTGGGGAGGGGGTGGTTGAGAAAGAAAAAATAATCAGTCTAAGCCTAGGCCACTAGGGAGGGGGTCCAGACTGAGGCCACGGGAAAAAAACATCATAGCACACATAAACACTTGTGTAAGAGGGAAACATCAAAGAACACAAAGGACATTAAAGACATTAAAAGAGCAGAGCTGATGCAACCAGCCACGTCTACACACAGCCACAAAAGTAAAATGACAACAATAAAAACATATACAGTGTGGTGGCGTCTGCGTTGTTCCACGCCATCGTCTGCTGGGTGGGGGGAGCATGGCCGAGACAGGAGCAGACCCAATAAAGCAACCAAGAGAGCCGACTCCACCCTCGGCCGCCCATTAACTCTCGGCCAGTGTCCAGTCCGCATGGATGAGCGAGCATACGTCCAAGGAGACCGAAGTGTCCGATACCTGCTCATTCAGCCAAGACACTGTGAAGCTTGTCCCTCCGCAGCCCTGTCTCTTCATCCGCATCTCCTCCTTTCCCTTCAAACAGACTCTGGTGTGGCAGAGACCCAGCAGCTGGTCTCCATGGCCAAAAAGGCTCCCAGGAGGCAGATCCAGAAGTTCACAAAAAAGCACTGCAGAAGTCACGAAAGGCAAAAAAAACCCACATGAAAACAAGAGGGAAACATCAGGAACACAAAAGGATGACACAAGAGCACAGAGCTCCTACCAACAGCAGCCACTACAGCAGTGGACAAAAAGAAATCCAATGAGAAAAAGCATTGTTCAAGGTATAAGAGTCTTGTTGAGTCTCCATTATGAACAGCTTTTATGCTTGGCCTTTCAGGCATTCTTAATATTGAAGCAGTTTTCATTATGGCCACTAGGTGTCAGTATTGGCATATCTGTCCAACTCTGTGTGAGCTCTTCTTCTCCCTGCATTATCACGTATCAGCCAAATCCAATTGAAAGCAACTGTATGTATGGGTGAGGGCCGACATCCGGGCAACTGAGCTACATACGGGTTCTTCGAGCCATAGCAACCAGACTGGCGTTGAAAACAAACCGTTGCCATTACTCTTTAACCTGTCGACCTACGCTGGTTAAACCCGTCATTCTGCCTCCAAAATGCCGAAAAACTGTGTTGTTTTTGGTTGTGCTAACCACAACTGGAAACAGGGAAAACAAAGGTTGTATTTTGTTCTGCCAAAGCGTGATAAAAGCCCACAGAGACGAGACAAATGGCTCGCAGCTTTACACCGGGAAAACGAGGACGGTTCTCACTGGAGTCGCCCAAAGTCCCGGGTCGTGTGTTCGGATCACTTCGTTTCTGGTAAATATAAGGAACAAAAATCCACCTTCTTAGCCACAACTTGGCTATACGTCCGTGCTAATGTTGTACTTGTTGAATTTGTACCTTATAACGTTCGACAGCTGAAGTTGTTGTTGTACAAAAATAACATGCGGTATATACTATACCCTAGATCAGGGGTGTCAAACTCATTTCGCATCGTGGGCCACATACGGCCTAGGGAGATGTCAAGTGGGCCGGACCATTAAAATTATACCATACTCTGCTATAAATAACCAAAATATCATGTCTTTCCTTTGTTTTGGTGTTAAGAAGCACAAGAACATTAGGAAAATATTGAAATTTAATGAACTATCCTTTTACAAAACATTTCATGAAACACCTCATATTTCCTTAGACAAATGTGCAATTTACTTTTATCATTCACAAATATGCATTGCAACTGATCCCACTGATTGTACAAAGGCACAAAACTTTAATTGGTACTGAAAAATATAGTAATGCACTTTAAGATTAAATGAGACTTTTAAAGAAAGGAATTTTTAAACCACTTACACATACAAGTTCAGCCGCCTTCATCATGCATCGTTTAACAAAGTCACCGTCGGAATACGGCTTCGATGCTAATGCTATTTCGCTAGCAATTAGGTAGCTGGCTTTTACCGCTGCTTCACTGACTTCTCGGCTCTGGATGAAAGTTGACTGCTGTTTCCTCAGACCCGCCAGCAATTCGTTAATCTTATCTCTTCTCAGTTGTCCTTGCAAGCCGTCATATTTTTCGCTGTGATGAGTCTCGTAGTGGCGTCGAATATTATATTCCTTCAATACCGAAACTTGTTGCAAACACACCAAGCACGAAGGTTTTCCGTGCATCTCTGTAAATAAATAGGACGTGGTCCATTTTTCTTTGAAAATTCTACACTCCTTATCTACTTTTCTCCGTTTGGATAACGACATTTTGGCTAATGAGGGTGTAGCGGAGAGGTAGAGACCAAGGTATTAACAACGTCGTAACAAGCAGCAGATGGCGCATTGATACCGTCTGCTGTTTTCAGTCTGTCTCAGTGATGGGGCTTGTCTTCTACTCTGATGGAAAGAGTGCGCCCCTTAGCGGATAATCCATGAATTGCAGCGAATTCAAAATATTAATTCCATGTCTTTTATGCATTTTTTCCACTTTCAAATTATCCTGCGGGCCTGATCGAACCTCCTTGGGGGCCGGTTCCGGCCCGCGGGCCGTATGTTTGACACCCCTGGTCTATAGCCTAGCTAGCTATTTTCGAAAACCGGACAACGAGAGGATACCAAAGGCAGCGTTAAGATGGACACCACCGGGAAAACGTAAGCCAGGGCGGCCAAAGAACACCTGGCGAAGAACAGTTGAAGGGGAGCTGAAAGAGATGAAGCTTACATGGGGCGAGGCACAGAGACGAGCACAGCAGCGAGATGAATGGTGTCGAGTCGTCGAAGCCTTATTTCCCATCCGGGAAGAAGAGGATTAAGTTAAGTAAGTAATATACTATATAGTCTGTAGCCTAGCTAGCTATTTTCGAAAACCGGTTTCGTTTAAATTTGCACTTAACAGTTGGGTTTTTAAAAACCAATAAACCCTATAATTTTCATGTTGCCATTCAATACATGCAGCCCTCAAATCTCTCAATATTTTATACACTAACACTTAAACTTGTTGTTGATAACTTCCGTGTCTCTTTCTTAGTAGCGCACAGGCTAAGCTAACTAGCAAGCTAAGCTAAGCCTGAGAAGCGTTAAAGTTCACTGAGACGAGTCTGACGCAAATAATACATTTTTGTTTTTTCACACGATATGCGAATAAGTAAAAATGCGTAAATGAAGGATTTAACGCCGACTTCCAAGACACAACACTCGTTAAATGCTTTTTCTGTCAATGCTGTGTTCGCTGTGAGCTGGTTTGTTTTCAACGAATTCCCGGTTGCTAGGGGATTGGTAGGCGGAAGTGACGTAGGTCCGCCCTCACCCATAGATCTGACTTTCTGCTTTAAACGCAAATTGCTTCCTTGGGTACACTAAGGCAGTGATTTTCAACCAGTGTGCCAGTGAGAGATCGTCAGGTGTGCCGCGGGAAATTATGTAATATCTCCTAATTTTAACCATTGTCGGGTGCCTGCTGTAATAAAGTGCGGCAGATAATGTAATACTCTTCTATTTCAGTAGGTGGCAGCAGAGGGCGATATACCTGTAAAGACAAGCGAGGTAGGCTGCGTGATACGTGACACTGACGGTGTGGGATCGCAGCAGGAGGAGGCGAGCAAGTGACAGTGATGGAGAAGTTTTTGAGAAGGGAAAATGTAAATGCCGGACAGGGTCCTGGACAAAATTCTGACCCAAATGAAGGCCCCAGTATGAATGGTCGACAAAATAAAAAAGACAAGACGGTGAGCTCGAGGCAATACAGCGAAAGCTATCTTTCATTTGGATTTACTTTCACCGGGGATGCGACAGCACCGACTCCGCAGTGCTTGGTGTGTGGTGAGAAGCTATCCAATAGCGCCATGGTGCCAAGCAAGCTTAAACGCCATCTCCAAATGAAACACCCTTCCGTTCAAAACAAGCCGATGGACTATTTTGTATGAGGGGCCGTTAGGGACATTATTCAGAATTACCTCTTACATACACTACTGAAATGCTCTCACATAAACAACTGAAATCTTTTTCTTTTATACACACTACTGAAACACTCTTATAAACACTACTGAAGTACTCTTACATACACTACTGAAATGCTCTCATATAAACAACTGAAATGTTTTTCTCTCACACACCCTACTGAAACACTCTTATAAACACTACTGAAATGCTCTTACATACACTACTGAAACACTCTTATATACACTACTGAAACACTCTTATAAACACTACTGAAACACTCTTATAAACACTACTGAAACACTCTTATATACACTACTGAAACACTCTTATAAACACTACTGAAATGCTCTTATAAACACTACTGAAACACTCTTATATACACTGCTGAAACACTCTTATAAACACTACTGAAATGCTCTTACATACACTACTGAAATGCTCTTATAAACACTACTGAAACACTCTTATAAACACTACTGAAACACTCTTATAAACACTACTGAAACACTCTTATAAACACTACTGAAACATTCTTACATACACTACTGAAACACTCTTATAAACACTACTGAAACATTCTTACATACACTACTGAAACACTCTTATAAACACTACTGAAACACTCTTATAAACACTACTGAAACATTCTTACATACACTACTGAAACACTCTTATAAACACTACTGAAATTCTCTTACATACACTACTGAAATGCTCTCACATAAACAACTGAAATCTTTTTCTTTTATACACACTACTGAAACACTCTTATAAACACTACTGAAATGCTCTTACATACTCTACTGAAATGCTCTTATAAACACTACTGAAACACTCTTATAAACACTACTGAAACACTCTTATAAACACTACTGAAACACTCTTATAAACACTACTGAAAAATTCTTACATACACTACTGAAACACTCTTATAAACACTACTGAAATGTTTTTGTCTCACGCACACACACACACACCTGGAATTATTTGTCACTAGTATGTATAAACGGATTTCACCTGTGTGTGTGTGTGTGCTTTTTACACGTGCGTGTGAGGGACAACAATTTCAGTAGTATGTGTGCAAAGATTTCAGTTATGTGTATGAGCGCATCTTACCATTGTGTATTCGAGCATTTTACCACTATGTGTAAGAGCATCTTACTAGTGTGTGTGAGCGATGTTGCATTCCGGTTCCGGTATAATCCCCGCCCCTTTTCAGACAAGTTTATTTTTATTTTTTTTAAAGCCAAGTTGTGGACAAAATGTCTGCCGACAAGTAGCTTAACCGAGGCGGGAGCTCCACTTCATAATTTGAGGGCTTCAGCGGAGAATATAAGAACACTTTCAATGCAACAAGGGTCGGGCTGCTGCCATGGGTCTCCCCTGCAGGACGCGGCACCTGAGCGGCCACACAGGTCCAACATCCGGCCCGCTGGAAAAAAAAAAAATGTTGTATTATTATTTTCAATCTGCCTTTCTCGTCCCGACAGCCAAGCAGTCTGGAGTACTCGTTCCATTGCGAGGTTGCACCGCACACATGCAACGTTTCAGTTCATGGACATCGGGGCAAAAGGAGGAAAAGGTAATTAGACATTATTTATTTCTAAATGATTGTTGAATCACACGAAATGTAAGACAACATGGCATTGTAGTGAGCTACAATGGTAACATGTCCAAATGTGAGTCACGTTGTGTTACGTCAGTAGCTAATTGTTGAGTAAATGTGATCTCATTGTTATTAATGCTGTTTCTGTGTATTATGAGAAGAGAGGCTTGCTGTTGTTGTTATGCGCCTCCAATAGGTTATATACGGTAGTGCCGGTTCATCCGCGCTATCCTCAGGTGATCTCTTCCGGTTCACTGCGCGCCAGGAAATGACATCACACACACAGAAAAGTTCGATGGAGTTGTGTTCTTTTTCCCACAGTTACCGATGTTTTGTTTCCCGGTGCTGTGAGGCATTGTACTGAACCATTCTTAAAATAAACCATCATCTTTCATATATATACAACTGGAGTATTCATTGAAGATGAATGAAGAAGGAAGAAACCCAACACTAATCATATACTAATGATAATGGATTGCATTTATTTAGCCCTTTTCTATCGACTAGATAAGGGGTCCCCAAACTACGGCCCGCGGGCCGGTTACGGCCCGCCAAAGTCCAACATCCGGCCCGCTGGAAAAAAAAAAAATGTTGTATTATTATTTTCAATCTGTCTTTTTTAATTCATTTTTTGGTGTCCCCTAGCCGCTCAGGCAAATCATATTGTCTACAAATGCATTTCCCTGTATGACTTATATTGTCTTAGCTGTTTTCCTGTGATCTGATTGTTACATTCTTATTTCAGAGTCACCACACAGCTGCATGACCATTTCAACAAGGACGGAATATATATATATATATATATATATATATATATATATATATATATATATATATATATATATATATATATATATATATATATATATATATATATATATATATATATATATATATATTGAGAGTAACAAGCGGTAGAAAATGGATTAGAAATGAGATATATAAAAAAAAATAAAAAAATAAATAGAAAATAAAAAAATAAAAATAAAAATCTTTTTTTTTTAACTTGGGACTTCCCGTGGGGCAGATTTTTGGATGCTGGGCGACCGGATCCGGCCCGCAGGCCGTAGTTTGGGGACCCCTGGTTTAGAGAAAACAATGCCCAAAACCTTTGTTTTTAATTATTTACTCTGGAAATCAACATCCAAACTGCTCTCAATATCAAAGAAGTCTGACACAAATTTACAAATTAAGGTGAGTTATGTTCATGAAAAGTTTTACTGTTTTTAGTTTGGGTACCCCTGATCTAAACTTTCCCGCTGCCGGCTATTTTTTTATATATACTTTTATTGTCATATTTTCAGAATGTGTTTGTTCTATTTTGGGCCAAGGTAAGACAAAGAAAACCATCTGAAGTTGTCTTTATTTTTTAGTTTCAATAACCATTACCAACTGTTCCCAAACAACACACAAGTACTTGTTTGTCAAGATCTGTCCCTATTTACTATAGGGATAGAAAATGAATATCATTATAGGGGTGAGCCAAAGAAAAGGCAGAATACAGTAAATACATACAGTCGGGTTTGGGGATCCCCAGAGGGAATAGTAGGGTGTCCATAGTTAAATGAAAAACAGTAATAGACCCTTATTGGGTCCATTTGGTTCCATTTGTACACTCTCAGTTACATTCAGTGGGCAAGCTACTTGGAAAATGTAGTAAGCCTCAATTGTAGCAAGCTACACTACAAGCTACACGGAAAAAGTAGCTTGCTACATCAAAGCTGCATTTAACGGCATATCTATGGGTGCACATGTATAATATCAGTGTTATTATAACTGAGAGTGTACAAATAGTAATGGACCCATTACTACTAACTATCTGTCATTTAGCTGGGGACACCCTACAACTACCTCTAGGGGTCCCTGCACCCCACTATACTGTATATATCTATTTAGTTTTCCTTTTCTTTGGCTGACCCCTATGGTGTTGTTCCTTTTCTCTACCTTCAGTAAAAAAAGAAAAAAAATCTATCTATATCTTGAAATAACAAACAATGACTTGTGTGTTGTTTGGGAACAGTTGGTAACGGTTATGTGCAGTAAAACCTTTCATGCACTCAACTCATCTTAATGTGTGTTCCTAAATTTCTGTTGGACGTCTTAGATGAAGAGAGCGGTTATGATTTTGGTTTACAGAGTTAACAACAAAAAACTAGGGTTTTGGGCATTATTTTCTCTAAATGCATACAATTGTCTAAATATGGCCAAAGACATGCATTATTGTGGGTTTCCTGCACGTCATCTTAATCACTAAAGAAAAAAATCTAATCCGCGGGAGAGAATTTCTCAGCCATTTTTAAGTATGTTTTTTTTTTTGAGTAGTCAAATTCAAGCATCCGTCTGTCTCCGACTCCCTCGTCATCATGAGGCATGAGTACGTGACTGTTAAGATTTTGCTTTCTAGTTGTTTATCTTGCCTCTGATTGGCCAGTCTGTAATGTTTCGCCCTAACCTTAGCCAATTGTGCCTCATCACACAAACACCAACCAATCCTCATGAATTTTCTCCATATGTATGGCTGTTCTCATCCATCCAGGATCTCATCCATTTCTACGTATTATTTTGGCCTTATCTTAGCTACACTTAATCCTGAGTAACTAGTCGTTGAGCTTACTACATTTTCCAAGCAGCGTGCCCATCACTGCGTCTAAAACGTTCAATAGCACAGATGGTATCAGTTACTTTAGCATTCAAGTTGCAAGTTTGAATCAAGTTAAGGTATTTTTGGGTTTTGTATCGCACAGTTTCGAAAACAGCCACTATTGCCAAAACGTGCTGTACAAATTAACAGAAAGGTCAAAATAAGTGAATACAAATCACAATAAGCAAAAAGGCTATATGAACCAAACAATAAAATAATTAGTATTTGGGAAGATGTACACATCTGGAAAGATGTAACAGCTCCAAGATTCAAAAGGAGAGCGTTTTGACTTCTCTGGTCTCTTAAAAAAACACTGGTGGGATGACCCAGAGCTCAGACCAAAGTGGGCAAAACAAGTAAATCAGATGAATGCGGTTGAACAAATAAAAACATTGAAACCAGTGCAGGAGTGATGTATGTCATGTTTTATTAGTGGGCGTGCAGCTGCATGTTGGACCGGTTGAAAGTGACAAGTGGAGCACTGATTAATGCCAAAGTGCAAAGAGTTACAGTAGTCTGAGTGGGATGTTTAGTTTAGGTTAAGTTACGTTTTTCCAGCTCCAAATTGATAGGCTTAGACTTAGACAAACTTTATTGATCTACAGGGTAATTTATTCCACACAGTAGTAGCTCAGTTACAAAGGATGGAAAGGATAATGCAGGTATAAAGTAGACTAAAACTGTACCATAGTAGCATATAAAATATAACATATGTAATATTTACATATTATATATACAGTATATAATGTATGTGATGGACCCGAGTGGTGGTATATTTAAAATCTAATAAAAATGTTGCTAAAAACAAATATAAAATATTAACAACCCAATGAAGTGAGAGCAGCTGTCCAAAATAAGGGAAGATAATTTTGCTTGTTCACAATTTATTATAATATAGCTAAAAACAGTCAAGTAGATAACACTAAAAATACCAATTGGTAAACAATAAAACAGGTGAGGGTACAGCAACGACAGGCGTGGTCAATGTCCTGGTTCCGCTCACTTCCACAGCGTCCTCCTGCACACAAATTAAATCGGAGGCAGGCCACGGGGGATAAAATAATTTAAAACCACGGAGACGCTCTCAGGGCTGACGTCACACTTACGCGCAAGGCCTCTGCTGTAATTCGGCGTAGAAGTATTGGGCACGCCCACCCACCTCGCCAGTCTCCGGTCTCTCGCGGGACCTACGTAGCCGTACTTGTCCCGGCTCGCTCCGCCTCTTGGTCTCTCCCGGGAGTCACCGCAGGTCTCCGGGTCCCGACTGCTCCTGCTCACAGAACCACACAGCCAGCGCACGCCGCACGCCCCGCAAGCCCACAGCCCAAGGCAGTTGAATACCCCCGCAAATCCACAAGGCACGACACTTACTTTGGAGGCAGAGTTTCCTCTGCCCCTGCGTGTTGTGGGATTCTGGGGGTTCGCTCCGGTAGCCTGCGGGTCTGCTGGATAGTCCTGGGGATTCCTTCCCAGCCTGCGCACGTTCGCCCGGTCCTTGTCAAGCCCTCAAATCTCCCGGTTGCTCCTTTTTAAATGTATGCAGCCCTAATGCTCCACAGGTGCGTCTGATTTCAGGTGCCGTCCGATTGGCACTTTGGTTGTCAGGGGCAACAAGCTAAAAGGGGCAACGTCTTAAAATGCCAGCAATGTCCTCGAGGAGTAAAAACACGCAATTAAAAATACAATCAAAGTCCGCAAAGTGTAAAAACATGTAGTTAAAAATACAAAGTCCGCAAAAGTGTAAAAACATGGTTAAAAATACAATCAAAGTCCGCAATGTGTAAAAACATGCAATAAAAAGTACAATCAAATTCCACAGCAATAAAACATGCAATTAAAATCCACAATAATAAAACACTCTAAGACATGCATGGCAATGAAACATAAACAAATAAAATCCCCTACTTGTGTCCCATCACATGTATACTAATATATTATTATTATATTACATTTCACTTCACTTCACGTCTTGGATGGTGTCTTCATCAAATGCAGGTGGTGGTTGGTCAGGAGTGAGAGCCATTTGCACCAATGTCCCACCACCTTTGACCTGATGATGCTCGTGCTTGCCTACGTCAGAAGGTGAGGCATCCTTTTTCAAAAGTCCACTTTATGGTGTGAAGCCTGT